>NC_134028.1:6675000-6981086 GCF_964204645.1 Tubulanus polymorphus | reverse complement strand
CAGAGCTAAAACTATACAATCGCGTATATTTCTGATCCGTTCATCGGGCTCATCTTATTGATCGCATTGATTTCGACTCATATCGGTAATCACGCCGATCAAAATAACTTCTGCGCTTACCATTGGCGGGCGCCATTCTAAATTAGGAATTCATGACCCAATAAACACATCGCGCGCTACTGAACTAATGAGGCAATTATATGAAATGCATCTCGCCTGTCAGAAAATCACGCAGATTTCAAAATACTCCAGCTTGACCAAATCCGACAAAACAGCGTAAGCTGTAGCTGCACCGATCAGACTTCCAATGGACATCATCCTCGCTTGCCAGGGGTCCGGTATCACCTCCGAACTCGCTTCCACCAGCCCCCTGGACTCATGAAGCACGATTTCATTACTGGCGCTGTTGCGCATGACGTCATATATCGATTTGCGAAATACTTCCTTGTTCGGTAAAACGTTCGCTGATTGGTCCATTTAACGGGAAAACCAACAGAAGTCTACTGTCGTTTGTTACGAGCGCTGTGATTGGTACGACCGGATTCTGGTCGGCTAGTAACGACTCCAACGACTCGTGAGGTCAAGGGGTTCGGCGAACAGCTTTAGCGTAGTGGGTTCGAATCCCTTGAGGGGTGAAGATGAATGGACATCGGATAGGGATAAAAAGACTGAACAAAAAAGCTCTTAAAATTGACTTTTGAGAGTGGCCACCCCGTAATATACTTTGTTACATCGTATGGGTTATGACTGAAGTTGGTGAATTTACCACATATTTCGCGTAAGCCTCATCGCGTAAGCCACATCCCTGATGTATCGGCTGAAAGATCAACAGTCTCGATGCTATCCAATGAAGAGTCTATAGCCGCGATTACATGGAGACGCTTCGTCCCGGGGCCAAATTGGCACGGATCAGGTTCGAGCCAAATTTGATCGCATTCACACGTAAACCACTCACTCAATACTAAACAATGCTTAAACAAAGCGAAGTGGGTCTTTTCCGGTACCAGTTGCAATTCAAACACCATCATTTGTCTCGTGCTAAAATTGGCTCGGGCCTGGCTTGACGTTTCTGGTCGGGCCAGATTTGGCCTGGGCCAAGCAGGCTCGGGCCTGCCCATTTGGCACCAGTGTGAACAGTGTTGTTCCGGGCCAAATTTAGCACGGGCCGAAAATGCTCATGCGATCGCGGCTTATACTTGATCAAATTATAACGTACTGGCACGACGGTTGAAAAGCTTACGAAGAATTCGTAAAAATGATCAACGCCGACGCGAAGAAGTATCTTCAGCCGCACGCTCGGTATAAACCCTGAAGCGATTCACAATGAGGCAGTTTCTACTATCAGGTACAAGGTAGGTGGTTTCTACTCTCAGGTACGAGCCGATTTGGATTAGACTAGTCTAATTAGACTATGAATCAAACGCCAACATCTAGTTCACCTATAATCGACGTCTTCACGTTTTGCCGCTAAACTCGCTTCCTGCTTCCAACATGTGTTTCGCTGTCGGGTGTATTTCTAACGGGTAACGAGCCGTTAGACTTGCGTTCGATCGCCTGAAGAATATGCTGCTCTCATCTCTCCCTCCCTGATTATCCGATAGCTTCAACCCTGTTTCGACAGGGGTGGAGGCAGTGGATGCCCGTTGACCTGAGCCCACTCTAGAAAAAATCAATCTAAGCTCACATTTTGATTCTATATCACAGACAATTTGGCCCGGGCCAAATTGGCACCGATCAGGTCCGAATCAAATTTGGTCCGTGCCTCAATTTAGAGAGTGCGCTCACAGGTAAACCACTCACTTGATACTAAACAATGCTCAAACAAAGCGAAGTGGGTCATTTCTAGTAGGCCTACCAGAAACGGAATAATTTGTCTCGTGCTAAAATTTGGCGCGGACCTCGGTTTTTGGTCGGGCCAAACAGGCTCTGTTGTTCCGGGGCCAAAAATGCTCATGTGATCGCGGCTTATAACATTCAGCTCATTCATTTTTTTAATCTTATTCTTAAAATAATTACCCTGTTATTTATTTGATTGGTAGATTTCGTTTGATTTTTCTTATGTTTTTGAAATTAGAACTTGTTCTATCCTCGCGATTCAGCTTACTATCGTTCTGTGATCAATCCGTCGCGGTCATAAGTACATTCATGTCGATAAGATTTCCGATTAAAAAAGTGCTTACGACAAATGGATCGGATCTTCGTCGAGCTGTGCTTGGCTTTATAATGTAGTAATTATTGCGGCTAAGACGAATAAATAATAATATAGTCGATCGTCAAGATCCGCAACTCGCAATACGATAACTCTACGAGAGGGCCGAGATGTAACCAATCCCCACATGATAATGACTTGGAAATTTCTGCACTGGCGATAACTGTAATTTCGGGTGAGACGCTCGCGGACAAAATTATAACTCGTCCACAAGAGAGACGTCTATATACTCGTGACCGCTACGGGAAACTGATAATTTTTTCCATCTCCGGTTACGTCGGTAGTTTCCACATTTCCGATCACGTAGGTCCACTGCATTTTTTTCTAAGGTGACCTAGAGACAATAAGTTACGATTGAATTGCGGATTTATTTTTCATCGAAATTTGATAGTAAATATAGCTTCAAAGCAGCGATATCGGGTTTTCTGCAGGCTACGATATTTCCATGTAAACTGTATACTCACAGCTGCTTGTGACAATGTCGTGATCTGCAACTGCCTAGGTCGACTGTCGATCATGCATCACCCACTGATGGGGTGTGACCAATTTGTCGGTCTCAAGAGCAACTTAAGACTAGCTCAGAATCCGCCGCCGATTTTTCAGTCGCAGAATTTTTGCGACATGAGTGTAATTAAGATCGTTTAAACTGATCCCAGACCAAGATCAGCAAGCCATGATCGGACATGTTGGAAGTTTCTTACCGAGAAGACACAGGGGAGAATTAAATCAAAACATCTTGAAATGCGATTGCATCATTACAAGTTTTTGCATCACAACAAAAAATCTAGCACACTCAGGATATCGGCATGACCAAAATCAAGTCGTGCCTGGTTGCAAAAACGAGAATTCAGATAAAATCATAAGCAGGTCCGACTAGACCTAACGATAAGTGCTTTAACGACAAGACCTACTAACCTTTAGCATCCCAGCAACTGTAACTATCTCACTCATCAATCACATGGACCGATAATTTTGATTGTATAATACATAACCAAAGGGATATTAATCAAGTTGAAATAGACCATTATCATTAATGAATAGTTCGCCCGATGATTACAGCTATATTATCATAATCAATTAGAGAGCTGTGATTTAGCGATATCAATCTCATAAAACTTCAACATGAAACGAAATGTGTAATTATGTTATCGGCCGAGTGATGATATCTGTCAATAATGAACGCTGGCCAAGTGTCATTTATAGTGCCATCATCGATTCCCCTGAATGTGTCTACATGATCTACGGCTACGTAACAAGAAAAGATGTTTATAGATGTGCATTAGTCTTAAGACTAGTCTTAATCGCGACGACGTTGATACACATTGAATATCTATTGAAACGGAATTCCATCCTTATGATTAAACTCATAACAGAATTGGCTCTGACTTCTGATAATATTTGTCTTCAAAACGATGAAATCATCTAGAAACAAGCCATAGGCGGCAACCGTTCTCGGGCTCAGACCCAGACTTTAACTTTACCATGCATTAGTTCCCACTGCCTTTTGGATACATTGTATCTAGGGCCAATAGCTAAGTTTTGCCAACACAACTTTTTCAATTTCCACCCAGTTCCTCAGTTGTGAGGTAACCTTCAAGGTCATGTCACTGAAAAACAGATTTTAGTGCCCAGTTCTACCACTAGGTGACATACTGAGCCCATTCTTTGCACTGTACAACTAGTCACCCATACTAACACATTGTACCAAAGTTCCATCAAAAACGATTAATGGCCCACTATTAATGAAGCCAAACACAGACAGACTGGTCTAATGGAAGCCCGAAAAGCAAAAGTTGCGCTTTCAAAAAAAATTAAGCATAACAGACTGATAAAAACAATCTCCAAGTTTCCTGATAAGAAACGCTGCTTTGTGCGTGTGCCGAACAAAAGCCATAGCACTGAATTAATCTCTTCTCTCTCCGGGGTAAAGATCAAAAGCTGCTATTTGAACTCTTATCTGATTCGAGGAATAGAAAGACAAAGCTGAATATCTGACGACGTCGACGACGGGGTAGATACTCATCATCGCGATCAAAAAACCAGAGCTACATTGAAATGGAAGACGGAAAAACTATGCTGATCACGCGCGTAAATGTCTATGCGCGTTCTCGTTGAAAATTAAGTTTATAATGGATTATGAAATCACGAGTTCAGTCTGATAGACTACCCGAATGCACGGAGACTCTGCCACATCACCTTCGATCGCGTAGGCATTTTTGGCCCCAGCCAAACTCGGCCTGATGTGCTACATTAGGCCCAGACCAACCATTTGGCTGAGCAGGCTGGTGCAAAATTCTAGCAAGGTTCAAATTATTGTATCTTGTGAAATCATCGAGAATCGCTTACAACTGAGTGATCGTGGCTAAAATGGACCTGAGCCATTCTATATACATACACAGTATACCCTGCACTTGACAGCCTTGTAAGACTCGCCATGGTACAAAATCATGTCATAGCAGACACATCATCCCTAACAGCGTCTGATGGCATCATAAGACACCACCATTGAGCAAACCCAATCATAGTAAACCCATCTTCCATCACGGGGATTTGAACTTGATGGTTTCATCAGACTCTGCCATTTTAAAAAATAACCAGTGTGGTATGGGTGATGACGAATGGCTGTCAGAAAAGGACAGTGAGTGGCATGACCAGCAGACTGTAAAACCCACTCTCCAACACAAGCTCAGCTTTCTCTTCTTTCTTTTTGCCTTTTGCCATACATAGCGGACGTTTACTAAAACCATGATGGATGATCTCATACATACTGATATCTGAGATGACACGCGTATACAGAAAACCGATATCCATGGGATACACAATCGAAATGCCGAACATCACTCAATTCCAAAGCCCAATAGAGAATAGTTTCACGATGAAGTACACATTGCCTATCTTCATGATGATACAAATATGGGGAGGTATAGCCATGGAAATGTAAGGTAGTACGTTTATAAAAATGTACATATACGTAAACTTTTGTCAAGGAAAAGGGAATGAAATCTCATAGGAACTTCTCTCTCCGGCATTCATTCTGGCCTCAGTGACCGAAAACAGACTGAGATGTTGCCGAAACAAAACCTGTTCGTTGCCACTGTGGCTGCAGGTCTACTGTTACGTTTTCAATGTTGTCCCATCTTCTTTCAGCTACCGACGTATACTCTGATAGCGTACGTATAGAGAGAGAGGGAATTTCTCGTATAATCCGGCGGAACACCTGCTTGTGACAGGTGACAATAGTCTCATGTCACAAACACGGTAAGCGCTTCGCCATCGGCTCAGTTTAACGCTTTACTACCAGCTTCAGAGTTATCCTAACTCAGTCAATACACGACTGAAGCGAAGGGTTCCACTAATCCGAGGGTCTAATGACTCAACTCTCACTCTTGCTCATTCTCTAAAGGAAAGGGTCCCATTGATAGAAAGTCCGAATGACTTGGCGGTCACCCTCACTCAATCTAGATAGCAGGAGCTGATTTAGGGGGTGGTCTCGGAAATCCGCATCCCTGCCTTCCCACTGAGGACCGTTTTCGTCAAGACAGAGATCATTAAATCCTGCAAATTTGACACCGGCCTCTTGGAAATGACATATTTCGTGATAAATTTCTTCAAATATATTTTAACGCTTAGGGTCGCATTTGAAATGGCTGCTTTATCCGAGAAATACCTTTACTTTCCTTCGAGACACAGGCCTTTCAATTTTTCTAGATCCACAACTGGACAGTAGTGAAGGGTTCTGTTGATCAGAGGGTCTATTGGCTCCACCCCTTGCTCAGTATCTACGAGGACAGTAAAGGCAAAGATCTGAGTCTATACTTATAATCAAAGCTCATAATTACTCAGTCTCTGAAGGAAAGGGTTCTGTTCATCTGAGGGTCAATTGCCTCCGCTGTCACCCTTACTCAGTCTCTTAAGAAAGGGGTTCTGTCGATATCAGGAGTCTATTGACTCTGCTATCACCTTCACTCTGTCTACAGGACAGTAGTGAAGGGTTCCGTTGATCTCCGGAGTCCACTGACTTGACTATCACCTAGCTCTGTCTCCAGAACAGTAGAGAAGGGTTCCGTCGATATCAGGAGTCCACTGACTCAACTATCACTTTCGCTCTGTCTACAGGACAGTTGTGAAGGGTTCCCTCGATCTCAGGAGTCTACTGACTCAACAGTCACCGACATTCAGTCTCTCAAGGTTCTTTGGAGGTCAATCTGGAGACTCTGTATTATCTGTTCAGTAAAGTGGAGAGCTCATGCGATCTACTCTGTCAGTATATAGTGAACAGTTCTAGCGACGTGAAGAGAGCTCCTCGACACTGAACAATGTATATTCATATATTATTGGCGTCTGTATCGAGTATGAGAATGATAAAGTCTGTTAACCGTACGAAGAGAATGTATGTGCCCACCAAAAAGCACCAATGATACATCCCGCAGATTCATAATGGCAATACCCAAATGAATTTAGATTTTAAAATAATTATAAATGAAAATATAATTTCAGCTTAGATCTAGACGTCTTTCGACCACTAAGCTTTTCACGTTTCTATGGTCATTTGGTTCTTTTTTAAGATCATTCATCAGGACCTATATGTTACTTGGTGGCCGCAGTTGTATCCATGAATTCTTCTGTTGTTCTTGCACAGAGTGGCTATCTGCCAATTCACGGATTCCCATTCCATTATAAAAAATTCCCTTTTTTTGATTAAAAATAATTTAGACGAAATTTTTATCTGCGTAACTTTCAAGGAAATAAATTTATAAGTTATATGGTTTTTTTGTTGTTGTACATAGTCATTAGGGCTACGCTGTTACGTTTCTATGACCGTCGCGCTAAGATGTATTTCGCGAATTAATTTTTTCTCAACTGCGTCGTCGCAATAAGAGACAGCGCCCATTTGGTTTTGCGCTCGACGACAAGATTGAATCAGATATTTGCGTAACTATCCGCGTTGTTGTGGCGCGCGTATTTATAACGCACATAGTGCTCGTGGCTATTCCGGACTGTAATAAGTTTTCTCAGTAACGACGCGGGAATGCTGCGATACGACGATACACCCTGCAGGAGACAACCGCATTTTCATTTGACATAACTACGTAGCAAACAATGTTCCTGCCGAGATCTGTCGGCATTTTTGAGTACGTCGACGTAATACTTGTCGCGATCTTCCGTCAGTGTTAGTGGGAAATATAGCAGCGACAAGTAATGTCAGCAGAACAATATTCGCAATAAGATGAGCTGCAATCGTTTTAGGCCCATGCCGAATTTGACTGTTCACACGGGTGCCAAATGGGCCCGAGCCTGTGAATCCCAGGCCAAATTTGACCCGACCAAAAAGTCGGACCAGGCCCCGAGCCAAATTTTAGCCTTGAGACAAATGATTGCGTTTGAATTGCAACTGGTACCGGAAATGACCCACTTCGTGTTTGTTCGAGCATTGTTTAGCATCGAATGAATGGTTTGCGTGTGAATGCGCTCTCTAATTAATTCAATTTCATTTTATTAGATTAGATTAGATTTTATTTTACTTATAATCATCGCTATAATACATATACATTATATTTACGGGCAGAGTCATCGATTTTCAACAAAAAATTTAATATAGTAAATAATAAATTATAGTAAATTTTGCCAACATAATTAACATAGATGGCGATTCACGCATAATATGGTTTTCTTTGTTTTTTTCGTTTGTCTCTTTCTTTTAATTATAATTAACTAACATATATTGTCACTCGTATACTTTTAAACCCAGCTCACACATTCTGGATAACTGTTTAATATCCTCAGATTTGAAAAACTTCTGAATACTGTCATAATTCAGGTTTGGGAGTTTATTTCTCAATAATAATGTACGGGGACACGTGCATAGTATATGCTCCTCGTCCTGCACATCGCCGCAAGAACATAGTCTCTGTTCTGAGGGGATTCGTGACCACCGCCCCTACTCAATTGCGAGGTTATGGGATGATAGCCTAAGTTTGGTCGCGGCTATGCGTTCATACTCTGGGATATTTAAATCCGTATATAACCCGTGAACAGATAACTGCGGATTTATGTTGAGGTACGTTCGAAATCGAGTTCGATTACATAAACTAAGCATGGTTCAAAAAAATTTCTTAACAAACAAAAAACATAAATTGAAAAAAAGCAAAAAGGTTGCCTATATACACCTGTGTTTTAGATAAATCATCACAAGGCCTATGCATGAAATTGAAAGGTTCAAGACGAAGCATCTTCGATCTCAAGAATTCGCCTGCAGGGAATTTGAAATCCTAAATTCCCTGAATTTTAGCAGTTATGTCAAATGTTCAGAAGAATCCTCAGCGGCCGAGACGGGCAAAATTGTTTCGAAGCGCTCTCAATCTCGCAGATTTGACTCGCAAGTCCCGGCGACCTCATCGTCTCATTGTCATGCTGTGATGGATCGTCCTCATCTGCATTGTTTTGCATCGGTTATATTTTCCATACACAACGGAAAACTTGTATTCGTAATCCCACATAATCCAGCGTAATCCCGTGTAATCCCCGTGATTATGTGTCGGGTCTATAGCCGGAAGAATATCGAGGCATAGATATATTCGCGCAGACTGACAAATGTCTCGTCGAGCGTTTTAGAGACAGGCTGCACTCCCGCGATGATTTATTCGTACTCGGTGATAAACGGAGATTTCTAATGCCGAATGGAAACAAGAAATGGTAGCGGGTGGATATATATATATATATATATATATATATATATATATATATATATATATATATATATATATATATATATATATATATATATATATATATATATATATACATACCATTTTTGATGCCGTAAAAGCCGTTAGAATAATGCTTATATATTTCTAACATTGCTGATTCAAATAACAATCGCAATTGTGAATTTTGGTATTCATTCTGTGCTAAAACGTATTTCAAAAATTCTTACTTTATATCTGATTTTGATTTCAATAAATATTTTTGAGTTGATGTGTACAACGTCCCCGATATATCCAGGCTAGACTGGTCGCCGGTCAATACAATTCAATTATCGATTATATTCAAATTCGAAATAACTTCATTGATCCTTAATACTACGTAATCTATATCGTTTCGCTTATTGTTGACAATATCAAGCAATACATAACTTTCAAGTTAGTTTTCTTGTTTAGTTTAGGTTAACAGCAGAATGTCCTCAGCGCTATGTCCTCAGTCAGCGAACATGCCTACATGACATATACACAAGTTCGGGTTGTCAGTGCTTTAAAAGTAAACAACTGATTATTGTCCCATCAAAATCAGTAAATATACCAGCAAATATATATATATATATATATATATATATATATATATATATATATATATATATATATATATATATATATATATATATATTTGCATGTCTACTCAAAATTCTTGAATGATCAAATATTGGAAGTAAGCCATGAAACGTTCAGAAAAGACGCTTACTAAGGTCTAATCCTAGCCTGAAATTGTTGTCATTCCAGCGCATAGACAATGCGCATATCTATAGGTAAAATATGACAATATAATTTTTGAGGAAACGTCTTAAGAATTTCTTTCCCCTCTTAGAAATGAATGGCCCATATCCAATCATCTGAAGGACAGAACCTAAACCTTAGGCTTTTTAAAAATCACTTCTTCGAGTATAAATCCGCCTCACAGGATTCCGCAAAAATCATCGAATAGATTTTTTTGTTCTTCATGTTTTCAGCGCAATTTTTCACAAAAAAAGACAACTTAAGGAATGCAATAATCCGAGACTTTAGAAAAGAAATATGACAGAGATAGGCGGCTGGCCGGGTCAACTTATAAGCTCAGAAACAGATATAAGAAACAAGGTATCTATTCTTTAAGCCTTAAGTCCAGAAAAAGTTTCAGCTATACAAAAATTTGATAGCGACGTACGCGAGTTGCCTTTAATTTCTAGCTTTCAAATTTGTGGCATACTTCTAATTCTAACACCGGGGTGGATATCATCATGTGAACGGCATCGGTGCGTTGACAGTAATCATGCGATATTAATAATCAAACCCTCATCTCGGGCGCGGGCTGTCTGATTGTATTCAATCATAGATTGATGAGTTATCAATTACTTATTAATACACAGACACACACGCACACACGACGACGATAGTTATAACAATGAGACAATCATCGCAACAATAACCAGTTATCATTACATATCCTGCCTGTATATATGTATTTCGAGTATACACATGAGATACGCGTACGCTTCTCTAAACTGAATGTTTGAAAGTGATTTCTACGAGAGTCCCAATGAAACAAGTCATTGCTGTGGTACTAAGTCCACGTGAAATCGAATACTTAAATGAATATTCGAGCCACAATCGTGGAACGACGCCTAAGTAAACTAACCACCACGCGACAGGTTCCATATAGCCGCAATCACATGTGTTTTAGGCCCAGGCCAAGTACAGGTGGCCAATAGCCATATGCCAGTGTTTGGCCCAGGCTGGATTTGGCCCAACGAAATTTCCAAATTTTAGCGAAGGTCAAATTTTTGTGTACAAATTGTAACTGGTTCAGAGAGTGACTTTGCTTTGTCACAGAAGCAGTAGTATCGATTGAGTGGTTTATGTACGAACGCGCTCTCCAATTAGGAACAGACCCAAATTGACACGGGCCCGATTCGGGCCAATTCGACCCAGGCCAAATCTGCGTGAGTTGAACCCTAATCCACAACTGGAGTCAATTTCAACCCGCATTAGATTAAACCAGGTCCGGAGTGAAAAATCAAACCTAGAACCGTGGAACTAGGAACACCGATCAAATTTAACTCAGAACCATTAGTGTCCGCGGTTTCGTTTTGCAGCGATAAGTCACGATTATCTCATAACGTTTCAAATTGATACCGAATAACGTGTAGAAGCTTCACAAGACGATTGAATGTTTTTTGCAAAGGTTTCTTGCTTAATTTGAAACAATTTACAAGTGGACAGATGTTCAGTATAATCTTAATACTGATACTAGCTATAGAACGGTGAGATTTAGACCTGAACTGATTATCATAAATCAGACACGTGATGAATTATTCTCATTTACATAACGAAAAACATTAATTGGAGCGCAATAAAAAAGAATAACTGGAATACGTCAATAGGATATAAAGACTCTCACGAAACATTCGCTATTCAAATATTTGTCGCGATTCACAGAATTATAGTTTCATAGTCTGTTCGAGACTAGCTAGTTAAAGGTTAGCAGCCGCGTAAGTAACCATAAAATTGTTCAGGCCCCTATAAAACTTTTTGTGTCTGTCGGGGTATGTATGTAGATCCGGGATTCCATGAAGAGTTGCCTCAATAAAATCCTCAAACTATCATTAATACCTTCCGGCTACGCGATAGACATTAAACAATCTCTATAAAACCAAAAAGTTTTCAATAGTAAGAAACATACGTTAACTTCAAACCCTGGGCCCAGTTTCACGAAAAAGTAAAATGTTTGGTTTTGTTACTATTGATTACTTCATGTTCTCAATGCCGGCAACGGATTAAAACTTAACCGTTTTAAGCTGAAACTTTTCTATAAAACCGGACCCTGGGACCAATAATAGTCCAACAGGACCAGCACATATGGACGTGCATGGCGATCCATTTAAAGGAAAAACAGAAAAATAAAGTAGAGCAGGCTATCAAACCATGACTCTTAAAACTTTCAGTGCTTTCAGGTTTAACAAGAATTCAAATTTCTTTTTAAATGAACAAGAATTCAAATCCCTTTTCAAAAAATTTCATGTCTTTTCAAGTTCGTCATTTTCAGGTTGAAGTTTCTTTTTCTTCATGAAACCGGATCGCGGTTTAAAAAAAAACCCCACATTTTTCACGTTCCGTTGATTTTTCTACATAAAAATTAAAAAATGCCATCTACATTTTCTCGCACGCTAAAAGACATTCGTGCTGTTTGCTCTAAGTTACAACGCACTATTTACACACGTATACAACAACGGATGAAAAATATTTGGCAAGGTATAAAAACTTCTGCATGTCGGTTTGAACAGAGAGTATTAAAACGGAACTAATGATTGATATCAAACTGTAGTGTATAAATGCAATGGGCACGAGATTTAAAGGCTCTAAAGTTCGATTTATTACACGGGGAAAAACTCTCGTGTCATTTTCGAAACGACATCAATCATGAACGCGTGGGGCTTCGAAACGACAGACTTTCACCAGTAAATGATTTGTTCACATTTCTCAAATGATTTGGTCGAGATATATATATCTTCGGTAAGGTAAAGCTTTTCGGAAGCATACTTGCAGTCCACATTAGATTTATCTTTTACTTTTTATCTACGCCTCCAAGAAAGACATTTGATAGAGCAAGGCAGAAAACCAGTTATCGCTGCTTTGCAGCTATATTTAATTTATTATTTTTCCTTTTTCACGAATTAAATTACATTAGAAAATTAAAGGTGATAACGAGGTAATGTGGTTTAAGTCGATGGGCGTCAGGAGAAGTAAGAAACGTGTATGCGTAAAACATGGCCCTTGTCACCCCTGAAAATCATGAGCACATTGCTTGAAAATCAATATATATAACAATAAAATAATTCATATAGTACGATGTAATATCTAATCTTAATTCGTTCTGAAATGATAAAAAAAAACCGTAACAGTATTATAGACTAAAGAGAATCCCACAATAATAGGTCAGATGAATATGATATAAAGTCTGAAAATGTTTGCTTCAGCTAGGAATATCGTATTCCAGAAGATGACTATTAGGATAGATGAAACTTTTACCAGCTCAAGGAAACAATTTCGGACTTTATCGTGGGATTCTCTTTATATTATCGTCACAACATGGATAGAGTGTCTTATTAATGGTGAAAAAAGCGAAAAGTAAAGTAAAGTTAAGGGAAGAAAAGTAACATTTCCAAGGGTTGGAGGGGTTGACAGAAAATGAAAGTAACCATCAATGTATTTTTGTCTCCAGACATATTTCAGGGGAAACTTGAAAAGAATATGATCATAATCACGGGAGCTTATCAAAGAAACTGGAAACTGTACAGAGCAATCAACATAGAAAAAGCAACTGCGTCGAGGGTCGAGTTTCAACGAGGAGCCATGTCAGACGAGCCATGTCAGACGAGCCATGTCAGACGAGCCATGTCAGAGGAGCCATGTCAGAACGCTATGTATCGCTGAATGCTTTTTTGATTAATGAATAATTAGCAACGTTCATTGGGTAGGATAAAATCGTTTCCCGTTTCCGATCTCATGCGAATACGAGAAACACGATATCGTTTTATTTGAAATACCCTCCCGAAATATCATATCCCTCATATTATAATCATTTTCGTGTGCGCGCACCACCACCACCGAGCGAGAGCCCCGCTGAAAAACTGAATACTACGAGCACCTGTCATCGTCGTCGGCTGGTTTAAACCCTGTTGCCATAGTGATCTTAATGCGATTCATTATTTCTTTTTTTCATAATGAATCATCTTCATCTGTGTGAAAGAAGAGAAGAGTGATACTCGAGCAACCGGGAGTCAGAGCCGACCGTACCGGTTCTTCCTGTGCTTCCATTTCCACTCTCAGCGATCACGATTCCTCGATGTATCACACACGCGCGGAAGCTGCAGGCAGACGAGCGTGTTTTTTCTTTCGCCCGATCGTGAATCCATCGGCGAATGATTAAACGCCCGACTTTATATCTAAAGCACACGTGGTAGATGTAGAATCCTTTACCTAGGACTGACAAGCATTTTGTTATAGAGACCTGATAGAGTTTTCATGAGTCTTTTGGGCCCATTAGAAGAATTGTATCAGTTTTTGACCGAGTAATCGCCCTTTTTAGGGTTTCTAAGCCCCGCCAACTGTCAAACGCTAGGCACCGCGCCGAAGAAACAAGGCCAAGGTCGCTAATCCACGCTCCAGATATCGATCGGTTGAAGTTGAAGTCTTCCAACTGTTGAAATTGTATGCCTTCGAGTGACCTGATTGACCCCGACAAATAGGTAAACATAAAATGTCAAAGCTATAATGAGCTTCATAACCCGTGCATGCATGTAAGCGTGCAAATATAAATACACGGCTTTTGTTTAATCTAAACCGACTCAAAACCCCCTAAGAACTAAGTTCTAGTTTCCATAAAGAATTCTGTGTGATAGTTATCGAGAAAACGAACTGGAGGTTTATAGAAGCCATGAAAAATGACACATACATCGCTTAATATTGGCGAAAATAAATAAAATGAAATAGATTATAATATACAATAAAATTGTATTGAATTGACTGGCAACCAGTCTAGCCCCAATATATCGATGACGTAGTGCACATCCTTTCAAAAATAATTTTCAAAATTCATCGACGATAAAATATTAAATAAATCTGATTACAAAATAAATGCTGAAATTCACAATTGTATTTGTTATTTTGAAGCGGCAATATTGATGAGTGACAGTGCACATTGACTCACCTAGAACCTCTTATATAACGCATACCTCATACCAGGTATCAACGTATATAAACATCATTCGATGTAATGGTTTTAACCGCGTCAAAAAATTTTTGTACAGCATCAAAAATCATACAATCTATGGAATGAATAAACCTGATGATGGCTTTTGCCTTACGCGACACACAACACGTAAACTTTTCAGTTAATAGAAGATTGATCACATTTGTCGCTGTTCAAATTTGCTACCGACGATTATAGCTATAGGCAACCAAACGTGAATGTTGTGGCAATGATGAGTTCAAAAATTTTTTAATTGAATTGTGGAATTTTGCAATCTATCCCTCGACAGATGAACAAAGTAATTTACGTAGCTACTACTAAAGCCCTCGAGAAATTTTGGCTTCCACTATAAACGATGCGATCTCAGTGGCGGATCCATGGGGTGTCCACGGGGGTCTGGACACCTCCCCTAAAATTTTGAGGTCACTGAGACAAAGATAAAAAATATGATTGAACAACTGAAGAAATACCAAAATTATGTTGTAGCAGTTAGCTGTTAGTTACCAATTCTAGAAGCTAAAAATTCATTTTGTAAGTGAACAATGAAATAACAGCTTAGAAAGCTTAGAAAAAGGGACACGCAACCTTTCCTTTGACCCTGGGTCAGCCTCCGAGTCTTAAAATATTTTTTGTATTCTGATCATTCCCCCAACCATATTCATTAACGTAGAATATCATTTAAACATGTATTCAGGCTCGGCAAAGTCCAAAGGCTTACTATTAAATGCTGACACCCTTAGAAAAAAGAAACAAAGTGAAAGAAATTAATATAGGCCAAATATAAGACTAACACCAATACACTAAGAAAACCAAAAAAGGTTTAGCGTATGCTCGAATTGAAAATCAAAAATTAAACGCAGTCATTGATTTTCACTAATTCATTCTGAATGGTCGACTTTAGTGCCGATTTATCATAATATCAACAAACGATTTCAGATTATATTCGTTGATAACCGAGATATTTTAAAAACGATCGATAGCTTTAAAAATAAGAAGCGCACGGTTTATATTATCTGCCTCACTGGGGTAGAACAACGTGTTCGATTATCAATTGTTAATAGCTATCATCTTTGTAATGTTGTTGTGGCGATTTCATTGACCTTACTCGCGTGTTCATTACTTAGGACTGTCAACAAAGCGTGCAATGCGAAGCTATGAAATAAGTACAGGTATACCAGTCCACAGCAGTAACAGAGTGAGACATAAGCCGCGATCGCATGGATACTACTTGGCCCGGGCCGAATTAGCACGGATCAGGCCCGAGTCGAATTCATTTTCTGAGATACGTTTCAGTAATTTTGAAAATTATCCCTGTGATTCTTGAAAGAATTTCTCTTTTAAAGGGACGATTTAAATCCTTTATTCGGGAGGGCAGCCTTAGTTCAAGTTGACTTTTAAACAGCTTGCACACCCAGATTGCACCCTTGTAGCATAGTCTTAGCACGTTTCCCATGTTATCACAGAAAATTCCCATTGTAACATGCAATTAATTCATTTTTTATTGAATCACCTATTAATAAAGAAACTATCGAAATTCCCTCTAACTTTTCCAGGTTTTTGTGCAAAATTCGACTAAAGCTTTCCCCGATTTCATTTTTAAAAATCATTTTGATTGCCCAAGTTTTCCGGGTTTTCCAGGACGGTGGCCACGCTTAACCACGTCAATTCCGATTCTGACAGAAACCATGACGCGGTTAACTAAGGCTCGATTCGCACTCGTCACACTGGGGAATCGGAACAACGAGAATAGCGAGTAGAAAAAACTCAAACAGAACTTACCATATACGCGTCGGGAATATTCAAAGGCTCTCCCTGTTTGGCGACGGTGCCGATGATCCCCATACCCCACGGGATTCGTATCTCCGTACATTTATCCAAACACCGATCCAACGTCGACTCGCTGTTGACGTCGAACAGTTTACTGACGAGGAACTGTTCGCTCGGCTCCGTTTTGTCGCCCTGCACGAGGAACAGCGAACAACGGTCGGCGTTCAACAAAATGCTGACGTTCTGCAGTATTTTATGACACAAACTCGTCACGTCCAAATCGTTGCATATATCGATGACGAGCTCGTACATCAGCTCGCGTTCGTCCAGAGCTTTCAACTCGCTGCGGCTTTTGCGCGGCGTCTTCGACGGCTTCTCGCCTTTCGGACTGTACTGCGAGATCACCGGGATGAACGTCGGCGTGCCGTCGACCGTCGACACCATCGGCTTCAGGATACCGCCACGGTCGAACTCCTGCGCCGAGATCTTACGCACGGGCGTATTGGCGCCCGAGTTCGTCCGCGAGTTCGAGCCACTTCCGCCGCCCGTGCCCGACGTCGCGCCCGGGACCTGGTCCGCCGACGACGACGGCAAACTACCGGCGCCCTGGTTGATCGCGTGCGCGATCAGCCAGCCGTCGATCATGCTACGCGTGGCCTTACGCGCGAAGTAATCGTGCACGAAATCCTGATGATCGTCGAGCCATTGTTCGATCGTCAGGTACTCGTCGTTGAGAGCGGCGGAGGCCGCGCGCGACGGTATCTCCAGCTCCATGTCGACCGGCGGTCCGAACGCCCACGCTAGTTTCCGATTTACAGACAATCGCGGAGATCGCCTGGGCTCCCGACGCGGATCCAGCTTGAAGCGGGTATATCACTCTGTAAAGATAGAAACATAATCGTATCATATCATTAGCGAACACTAGACAAGACAATAAAGATCTATTTTACTGTGAAACCTTCAAAAAATTTATGTCTATCGAACTTGAACATCTAATTCCGTTTTGATTTACATTCTTACTGGTAAAATGTGTACGGCAAATGGAAACCTCGCCTAACTCAAAAACAGACAAACTGGGACCAGCAACATTGGTCTAAGGCAAGCGGAGTCTGAGTTTCGGACAGGAAAACATGTTACGAAGTCAGAAAAATGATTTGGTTTTTTGTCCAAGTTAGTCATAAGTCATGCGTTCCCGATTAAGTCGAGGTTTACTGTACAACATATAGGCCCATCTACGGTGAAAGCCTATTTAATCGGAATCATTTTGAAGTAATGAAATTAATCCCGTTTATGAGAAATCTTGATGAAACGCCATCCATTCAAATCGTATAGGTGGATGTTTAGATCAATATCCCGATTGAGCAGGTCCGACTGGTTGAAAAATTGCTCAAAATGCGTAATTTTCAAACCATGGAGGCCGCATGTTTTCACACACGTCGTTTAAGCCATCAAATGTTTAAAACTGAAACAATCGTTTTCCATTTGAAAAGTCGTTCATTCTGCCAATAGATTGCCAAAAGGAATAAGGCTTTAAGAAAATCGATGTGTTGTTTCTTTTTTCTGCTAAGCTGAAAAGTTAACCCGGCCAGCTGAAGAGAACAAATTTTTGTTCAAAAATTTAGAAACAATCGTTTCCATTCGAAAAGACGTTTTCATTCTGCCAATAGATTGCCAAAAGGCATAAGGCTTTAAGAAAATCGATATGTTGTTTCTTCTTTCTGCTAAGCTGAAAAGTTAACCCGGCAAGCTGAAGAGAACAAATTTTCGTTCAAAAATTTAGAACAGGCGATAACTGTATCCAAAAGTTCATTTAAAGACTAAACATTTCGACGTAGTACCTCCTAATCATGAGCAAACACAATATGAACTGAAAAATTGTTATCATAAGTTAGTAAAAAAATAGGTTTTAGTTTTAACAAGAACACGGATATCGTTAGAAAAATGTCAGGCATCTACTGAAAAATGAAAAATCTACTACTAAAGCGATCGAAAAAATATTTCTGTTTTGTATCATTTTTTTCTTATCTAATTGATTCATTAGAAACGATCGTTCATTAAAAAAAGACAAGACAAAAATAACGACTAAATTATTCGAAAAGTAAGAAAAAACCTGTTTTGTTGCCGCGATCATCACTGTCACTGAAAGTCTCTATCTCATGTCACACTATAAAGATTCGTCGTCGTGTAACTAAATATAACTAGTTAAAGCGTCGCCGGTTATATTCCAGATCCAGACAGCTCTCTCTCTCGCTCGCTTGCGAACACGCGTCACCGGAGACAGCGTTCTGTTGCCACCACCGCGCAGCAGCAGCAGCAGCGCTGTTTCAGCCGTTTAATTCAAAACTTATCACAACACGCGACAGTAGCTGGATGATCCGATAAAAGATCCACAGTCGTCATGGTAACGTGTAAACGATGACGGAGAGAGGGAGGGAGGGAGAGGCGGGAGGGAGGGAGAGGCGAGCGGGGACGTCGTAGAGAGAGGTTACGAGCCTCGGAACATAAGTATATATCGCGGCTTGAATTTCACGACGGCACGAACTTTCGTAGCCGCGTCATTTCTTCGTTTAAAAGACATTGATTATCTACGAAATGTCAGTTCACGGAGGAGACAAGCGAAATATCAGAGGTTATACCAAAGGACACCAGCCTCCGTCCAAAATCGATGACAAATCTTCCAAAATACGATCCCGATAAATCACGGTCCCTACAGATCAGTCATAGGAAGCGTCTGCTCACTTTCATGTCAACGTACTTCCTCAAGATACTTTCTTAGCCCGGAATCTCGTATCAAAGCCACTTTCGTTATCAAAGCCTCTGTCCAACATAGATGACAAATCTTCCAAAAATACGATCCCGATAAATCAAGGTCCCTACAGATCAGTCATAGGAAGCGTCTGCATCACTTCTATGTCAACGTACTTCCTCAAGATACTTCCTTAGCCCAGAATCTCGTATCAAAGCCACTTTCGTTATCAAAGCCTCTGTCCAACATAGATGACAAATCTTCCAAAAATGCAATAAGTCGAGGTTCCTACAGATCAGTCATTCCTGGAAATAAGGAGTTTCAAACGAGAACATTTCAAATTTCAACGAAAGTGTTTGGAACGCTTTCATATCAAAGTACTCCCTCGAGATACTTCCTTAGTTCAGAATCTCGCATCAAAGCCTCTGTCCAACAAAGATGATCTTCAAAAAATACGATAAATCAAGGTTCCCACGGATCAGTCATTCCTGGATATAAGGAGTTTCAAACGAGAACATTTCAAATTTCGAGGAAGCGCGGTCTGCATCACTTTCATAACGTAGTACTTCCTGAAGATACTTCCTTAGCCCGGAATCTAGCATGAAAGCCACTTTCGTTTCGAGTCGAGTAGGAATGAAACAGCATCAAAACTATCAAAATGCAAATGATTCTTGCGACACTAATCTAAATGAACTAGGGCGGAGAAAAATTAGTTTAATCAGGTACAATCGAGGTTTTTAAATGAGTCTATTCTCCAAATATGAAAAATATTCTCGTTGCCAATCTACGGAATACATCCAAACAAATATAAAAAAAATAGCAAAAATCTAATTTCAAAATTTTGACATTTTATAATTTTCTACGGTTTCACTTGTTGGAATAGGCAGAATACATTTCCGAGCAAATATACAAAAACATGCTAACAATCTAATTTAAGATTTCGATATTGTATAATTTTCTACGGGCTTATTTACTTGTTGGAATATATATAGGCCTACTACGAGTACAGAGCAACTATCATCATGTATTAGCGAAGCACTTTAACAAGAGTTGCTCATGCGCTTCACTGAAGTATGTAGAGAGATATAAACAATTATGATTTGAAATTCCGAGGTTGAAACCGAGTCTGGTAATCGAAATCCCTATAGATAATAGTAAACGTACACATTGTACAGCTGCCAATAGAGGAAAATCTTTTATACTGAGCCTTCAAACCAGATATTTCTCTTCGAGAGAAAGATATGAAGATATGACTTGCGTAATTAATATCCGGACGCTGTGGTTAGGAGAGAGAGAACTTTATTCCCTTTGACGATATATTCTATTAAACCCTGCTTACCAGGCGGATGCGTGTTCTTAGAGCTTCTAAGGTTGGGTTTGATTATTTGAGTAACAATTGAACAATTGTAGCTCTCATATTTTTCTTGGTACTTCTCTTTGAAAATTTATGCTTCAGTGACTAGGCTACAACTAGGCAGGCTACTATCCAGCTACTTAGAAAATAGGCTTCCTCTTCAAATCTAAGATCTATGTTTCTACCTTTCTGTTGCCAGCCTTTTACAACTTGTAGGCTAAAAACAGTCAAATCATCTTCATAAACGAAACCCTTTACTATGATCATGTAGACTGAATCTATTCAGTAGACCCCCAAGATCAATGGAGCACTTCATTTCCACCCTGTAGGGTCTGGGGACCAGGGCGCAGATCCAGGATACTTCAGGGGCTAGAGCATCCATTTAGGAAAATTTCCTTTTTTCTTTAATGCTCGCAGTTCAGACTCTAAACAGCTTCCCTTCGGAAATCCTGGATCCTGCCCATGGTAACCCCCACCAAGCCCTGAGAAAATGAGTGCGGGCTGGAGTCTGCCTGAGAAAATTTTTGCCTCCTACAGACTGAGATATTATATTAGATGATCATTAAGATTATAAGACAGAGATATCATATCAAATGATAATCAATGAATAATTCATTTTCTAATGAAGCAGGAGGCATTCAAAACTTAATCAAAAATAGCTCTGCACACACTATAGCAGCTAACAAGATTAGCCATAATACAGTAGCCTAGGCTACTCGGCATCCCAATAATCTTACATATGCTAAGGTAGGTAATTGCAGAAAACTTCCATCTACTATTTCATATTTTTTAAAATATTTTTTTGAAAATTACTTGTTTACTACAACTGCGACCAGGCAGGAAACCATCAATTCTTAATTCATTTTACACTACTGTATTGAAGGATTGCTGAAGGGCTTGATTTTAGATCTTGAAGAGAGACAACTTAAATGTACGTCTCTAATGAATAATCATCATGACATTTCAATTGACAATTTCAAATTTGACAGTCAAGAATTGAAAAACTTCACTACTTACTCAGTTTAATTAATAATAATAAATCCATGTTCCACGCGTCCTGTCAACGGTTTTCCAATTTACAGCATCGTAAATGAACATTAGATTTTCGTGTATATATACCGCGAATATTCGATCGAGTGCGAATTTTGACGGGAAACATGCAAAAACACTACTAAAACACTTCCTGAAATTCTCTACCCGGAAGTAATTCGACTTAATGGAGTTTCCGAAAGTTGTATATAACGAGGCGCCCGATTGGTTGCTCGGAACAAACACAGGTGGCAGCAAATGCTGGAGAAAGTCAAGTTTTTTCGGGTCCTTGCGGGGTCACTTAATCAGGACTGCGACCACAAACACAAGTTTCCATTGAAATAAAGAAACGAAACTAAAAATAACCAAAATACAATAAAACAAATTATCTATTCATTTATTTGCAATACCCAATTACAAGATTATTTAGGGAAATATATAATTTTAATGTGAATGGAAATTCAATTTAAACAGGACCCAGTTCCACAACTTGAGGAGTTGAAATTAATTTCACGATTTCAACTCAGAACTCGGTGAAACAGGATACCGTCAAGATAATATAAAGATCATCACAGGGGCGGATCCAGGGTAAATGGAAGGCAGGTGTCAACTTTAAGAAATTTAGGGCCTTTTTCGAGCTTCACCGCAATTGCTCACAAATACATACCCGGTACACACTATTAGAGCATTCTGTTATTTCAATTTTCAATTGTTCAAGATTCATTTATTCCGAAAAATATTCAATTTCGAAATTTTTGGAGATTAAATTCTCAAGGGACCTTAATATTTTAGGAAGGACCCCAACGGACATTAACACCTGTATCCGCCGCGCCACTGCATCCTGAAAGGAATCATTGACAATCAGATCCGATAGCCAGATCATCATACACACTGCAGCAATATACAATTGACTTATATGTGATCAATTATTCACAGTGCCTTCCATTCACTATTACTCAAAATCCCAACATATTCCAACTAGCATAGAAAATCTTAATAATATTACATATTACATTATTATAGCATCATTATCCAGAGTCATATCATGTCCAAATGCTACATTTGTAAAAGCTAACGAAATATTTCGACTCAATAGAAAAAACAAAGAATCAAGCGGAATGAAAATAAAATAACAGCTTGCTCTTTAGCCGTCATCTACAAACTAGCTTGTAGAGTTAACCCTAATCATCTTATCTATTCAAGTTCACCAAACCATGAACAAATCATTTAATTCTAATTTCATCTGTTAGAGAGGGAACTATAATTTCATATTGATGACAATGCATTTTTATTCCATTAATGATTTAATCTATCAAAATGCATAAAAAAAACCTACTTAATCCTCATTTTAATCGAATCGACTCCAATTTTAATAGTGTTCAAATTGTCATAGAATATGAAAGATTTAAACTGTATAAAATTCATCGGCCCGAAATATACGGATTACGTAGGTCCACAGTGCACAAAGAGACCCTTATTTCAGTTAAGTCGAAACAAAATTAATCTTAGACATGAAAAAAAGGGGCTTACAAATATTGGGATAGAGTGCAGTTCATTATTATTTCAACCCTTTCAGTGCCGACTAATGAATTCCGGGTATACCCTGAAGTGTTGTAGATGATTTGAAAATTTCGAAGAAATTTCACCTAGGTGCGTTGTATAACGGGCATATTGCTATAGTGTGTCTACACCCCAGTGCAATGTATCACTTGTCAATAATATTTCATAATGTTTGACCGGCATTGCCATCTTTCAATACACATAAAAACTATTAATATCAATACACCGCGATGCGGTGTACTAACAAAATCCATCACCGATTTATACATCGCCATGCAGTGTAGACACACTGAGAGAGTTAAAGAATTGACGAGTAATAAGTGATTAGATGACTGCATACAAACACGACCATTATTCAGGAAAGCCATAACTCGAATTCATTCCTAGAACTAGACTCTGGACTCGCAATGAATGATAAATATCAACGAAATCGATCGTGGTCTCCGTAAATATAGGTCCCGTGTCTAAACAGAATAGTTTCGAGAATAGATTACAATCTATAGTTACGAGGTACTACTTTCACTGTCTCTCATTCATACATGTGTAGCTAAAGTGATAGCACCATTAGAAAACATAAATAATTCACATTTCATTCATATCGTACTCTCGGAGTAGGGAAGTCGGAGCACCTCGCCTGGAGAAATCGCAGTCCATCCATCTATATACATATACATCTGCTGAGCACATTATGTACAGTGTCGATGAATGTCACTAAAAGTGTTCACATTCGCTTTTCATTTACTCGGAATGTAAGGAGAAGCTATTTGTTCATCATTGCACGGGAAAATTATCAACCTCTCCCATATCCGATATTTTTTTGGCGTCCAACGTATAGGTCAGCTTGAATTTGATTCGAATTTTCTCCTAGAAAAAAAAAACCGAGAGAAAGAATATATTATTTCAAAGCGATCATAACACCCCGATAACACGCTAACTTGATAGAAATGTGCCTCTGTAAACCCCCCAGGTGATCTGTAACAAATATGTAACATGCAGGTATCAATCTGTAGCCTGGCCTCACCAACTCACTAGGACAAAAGCTAGTAGTGTGTTGATAGACTGTTCAAATCTCCGATATTTGCTGTTCATTTTTTGTTCAAAAACATCTCAGTTTGATGATAAAATATGTGAAGCGAATATGCGATCCAGGCTGACGATATACGCATGCAACAGTATAAATCAATGACTAGCAAATCAAAGAAAGCCTGAAAATCTAACTGACTTCAACTCAATAAACTCGTTAGAGTTTATGTCAGCAGATTGGAGTATAATCGAAGTGTTTTACAATTACGATCAGTAAGTATGTCTAATTCAATAAAGCCATTGTAAACTACCACCAATCTTTTTTCTCTATTACAGAATAGTCCAGTACCAGAACCAGAGATAATCAGAAAGTTTCAATGCATGCCTCTTCTACCCCTACATATAAACGATAGTGTCAAACCCTATCCTCCCTTGTTTGTTAGGGATCTGAACCTGATGACATATAACAAGACTGTCACCAGTAGTTCATTATTCTGATGAACGTATACATCCAGTTTATCTGGGTACCCAGGGCGGATCCAGATGGGAGCACAAGGAGCATGTGCTCCTGTAGCAATTCACCCATGCCCTTTTGAAAATATAATGGTAATTTTTTTTCAGGGCACTTTTTTCATCCACAGCTAATAAGACAGCAGTCTGTAGCTCAAGTTTTAGCTTATATTCTCTTTTATGTCGCTCAAGTGCCAAGAAAGCATATGAAAATGCACAGAAATTTCAAATTTTCCAGACCCTTGTTTTGGCTGCATGGAAACTTAACTTGCCCTTTTCATTTATTTGTGCTCCTTTTCAAAGTCAGCCCTTGGATCCACCCCTGGTCCCCCTCTCACAATAATGCCAATTACATTTGAGTACCTGTTTAGTATTTGTGAAATATAATACCTGGTTACCAATAAACTGATCATGTAAATCCCACCCATATGTTAAGTATGTATTATCAATATCAAAATAAAAAATGAAAAAAAGAATACTATCTACCTCGAGATTCAACTATCAAATAAAAATCATACAAACTGTTAATAACTTAAAACTTTTCAACTTTCTAAATTCAAAGAGCAAAAAAGTTATCTCTTACTCCAAATGAAATTTGAGGACTTGGATCCATCCTCCCTATTAGGTGTGTAAGTTCGCTCTTTGAATTCAAGTAGATCCAGTTATCTAATAATCGCTTATTAATCATGCTTATCAAACAACTACTACTAGGAAGTGTTAGATGTAAAGTTTTATTCTATTTCCACGGATCAATGATTACTTCAGGAAATACGGTGATTCAAATGATTGAAGCAAGGCTGTTAAGCATTTGACAGACTAAAGAGATAGATATTCAAGGAAACGAAAATTGCGTCGAGTGTGAGAGTCTTCTATGCATTGACTCCAAGAGTGAAAGTTTTATAAAGATGACTCTGAGTGTATTATATGATATTTGTATGAAAGCGACTTCGAGAGTCAATACGGACAGACTGGGGTGAAAGGAAGTCGATTTTACCAGATGCGGTGAACCACCAGATGACTGCGATTGAAGTACCTGAAGCCAAATAAACACAAAAATAGACAACAACAAATACGACCAGAGAACACTAGCTAGACGACACCCGAGATCAGAAATAATGAATAGGTTCTAGGATTGAAGAAACCTTTCATCATTCTATGTACAGAGGCCTGCAGTGGTGGATGACAATCCTGTATCCCCCTAGTCAGGAACACGACACTTCATTGCCCTTTTCTTACTGTCAGGATTCGACATCAAAATGCTCATATCAATAACCCTTGATCGACAGGTTTTCACTTGGTCATAAGATCATTGAAGGATAGGAATTGAGACCTGGTCATTATGTTATATGAGATTAACCACAGTCCCTTCAAGTCATTAAGGGAATTCAACAGACAATTCGACAGAAATTCAACATTGATAAAAAATATGGTCGACAGGAATTCGTGGTTGTTTGAAATGTGCTTACGTCATTATTCCACATCGAATATGTCTGACAGGATGGTACAGGATTATCATTGACTGCTACATGAAACACCACTATTCCTCCATGACGGTTTTTGAGAACTACTGGACAAGGGACGTTTACCAAAACCCGAAACAATTGGAATTGGCTTCACCACAAAAGTTACCGGCACGCAAAAATTGCATTTGGGGGATAATCCAACAACTAAGGGAAAAAAGGTTCATCCTTTCGAAGGGGTTACAAGTATAAACATTACCTTCTGCGGATTGCTCAGCAACATAACTTGAGTAATTGCAGTTGGGGGTAGGAATGGGTTATATACAGGTAAATCTGTAGCAGATGGGGGCTGCAATTTTACTCGCATCAACTAAAAAAAAAAATAGTTAGCAATAGAAATTTGTACCGGTTTATATTTATATGCCTTACAATTAAACAACTTTGTATAGTGCTAGTACATTCATTATACACCCTGTATTTGGTTCCACAGGTAACTTTGACAACTGAATTGTTTATTTCACTCAAATTTTAAAAATTTTGGGGATAGGCCTATTTGCCAACCATAAAGATTAACATATACTGTTATTACTGTTAACTTATCTCTGGAAACTCTTGAAAAGATTGCTTAGCCGTACTGGTATCATGGATATCTCGAAATTCATTCTGAAACTAACATAGTTTCAAAAAACGCTGCACCAAGCTTATCAAAGATGGACTAACATACCTTTGGCACGGCAGCTTGAAATGCCAGACTTTTAACCGGAGAAGAATTGGTACTGATTATAGAAACGACCATCACTAATATGTGAGGTTTAGGACTGTCTTTACCAAAATGTATCACAATCTTCAAACCATTTTTATCATACGCTGTCAGAGGTGCGACTGTACCTATTGAAAAATACAACCAGACCACTTTCAAATTTACATTTATCAATTAGTTTATCAATTCAATACTCTAGAACCAACGAAATTCAGTCGATTTATGGAAAAAAATTGAATTCTTGCATACAGTAATGGAAAATGTGAATTCAGCTTACCCGGTTTAATAGTATCGAGAGGTACAAACACATCGGCAAGCGATAAAAGTTCAGCTGTGGCTGGTTGAGGTGCAGGACTAGTCTTAACCGGTATCACTGGCATACTATTTGTAGCGGTAGTATCGATAGCGGCTACCGGTGGCGCCGTTTGAACGCTATTCGCCATCTGCCCGAGGAAGGCCGTTTGATTGGTCGACGATGCCAATTGGTTCAGAGGAATTTTAACACTACGAATCGTGAAAAAGATAGGAATAGATTAGATTATCAGGGTGGCCACTTTTATTTGATTTGCTTTTTCCATGGCTATTCCCTGACATGCACCTCATTTTCCCAGACTCGATATGCTTAGAATCCAATCAATTAACAGTCAAATACAAGACATAGATGGAAAGTATTCCATTTTACATGCGATCAAGCAATCTCAACAAGTTTCCCTGACTTTTTCTGGATTTTTAGCTTTCTTACAAAATTCCCTGACTATGCCCCGACTTTTTTTTAGAGAAAAGAAATTTCCCTGACTCTTTTCCAATTTCCAGGTAAGTGGCCATCCTGATTATATATGAACATTCTAATTCACACGAGCGTTGAAAGGTACTGGCATTTCGGTATTTCAACTTACGGCTGAGGTTGTTGTGGAACTGATTTTTCGGCTGGTAAACTTTTCTGTAACATCGACTGACTGAGTAAATTCAGTTCGTCAAATGCAGATGATTTTACCGGTTGACTATTCGTATTAGAAGATGCAGGAGTCGAGTCTAATGAAAATAACGTTGAGGAGGCACCCGCTGAAAGAATACAGGTTATGGGTAACTGGGAGACTGATATGAATCTCAGTATTCAGAGTTAATGGGCAAAACCCACACTTCAATTTCTTCTGATCTGACAGGTTTGTAGTTTTGACTTAACTTCATCAGAAGAACAAAAAGAAGAATTTTCTCCCTTCATTTATGATGGAGTTTAGTCAAAAGTTCGAAACCGTCAGACGAGAATAAATCAAGTCATCAACTGTGGGTTTTGCTCATTAAATAGGTTACATTGACTGTAGAAGCGGCGCTTTTTGAAAAAAGTTACAGGACATACCGTAGTTATCTAATTGTGGCTTTTTCCTAATCATTAATGACAACAATATTTGAATCTAATCAGCTTGAACTTGAGCAATTTTACTAAGATTTATACCTGCAGTAGTGGCCAGTGATATGCCTGCTGTTGATACTGGCTGTTGTGTCATGTTGAAACCGACTGGAAATGAAGCCATGTTACCTCCACCAGCGGCAACTGCTTGCGTCTGTAACAGGCAATATATCCCAATGAGAAAACAAGAGACTGGAATGGAGCTCAGAATTCGTCGAGAAAATCAGAAGTTCCCGACTGTTTGAGGAAATGAACAAGAGCCCCAGGTCAGAGGACAAACATAGCTTAAGCTATCAAGCATAATTGTCTTGCTTTTTCTTACGCAAAACAACTGACTGGGCCCAAATTCTTTCAGTTCTCATAGCCAATCTAAACATTTGCAATTATCGCCTCGAATCAAGACCAGGCTTTTGGGGTCAGCTTTTTATGCTATAGCCCAAATTTGGGCCCAAATGGCCTTAGTTGAAGTTCAAATCATTTACCGATAATTTTTAAGGTCTAGATAAACCAAAAAATTCTAGTTTTTTTATGAGAACCTGGATCATTATTGAACAATTCATACCGAATTTGTCGTCGAACTGAATATTCTTCCGAGTTCTTCCATCGTGTTCGATTTCGGTAAATCGGTACCCGCCGGCAGGGTAACTGAGGCGGCGCCGCCCGAGATCATCGCGTCGTCGGTCAATCCGAGGGCGGCGAGGTCGTTATCGAGAATCGAACTGCCTAGCTGTGAGACGGCACCCGCTTGAGTCTTCACGGGGCTACCGGTCAAATCGAAATCTAACAATGATGACGAATTGGCTGAAATGAATGTTAATGAAATGAACGATTGATAATAACAATAATAATAATAATTTAAGTGGATTACATAAAATACAAATCACAAGATATAAAACATTGGACATATGAATTAGATGATAATATAGTAAACATGAAATCAGTAGGCAGATACAGAAAATATTACTAAATGAAAATAGAATGATCAAAAATTAACTAATCTGGATTTCAATTCACGCCATCTAGTGGCAGAGCTAGTGTTGCAGTTGCCTTTTTTGAGATTTGAACTTTGATGGAATCAAAAATTCCTTACCTTGCGCTGAATCATTTTGTTTCGATGGCTCTCTATCATCCAGTCCTACTTTCGATTTATATTCGTTCATTACGGTCATAACTTCATCGTTTGTGCGTAAAATTTCAGCTGAAGTTGCAATAGAATATAGTACAGTGCTATCAGCATTTTACGTTCGAAATAATACTTTTTCAGGAGCTTTCATCAATGTCACATTCGGATTTTGTAAGTACGGTGATTTCCAAAGCAGGAAAGCTTAAAGTGAGACATTGAACCGCATGAAAATAGGCTGATAAACCTTTAAAAGATCCATCAATTGGTGATGATGATGATGAGATCCTATAGATGGAATTAGATCAAAATTCAGATTATACCAAAAACACATAAAGAGATTCAGATATGTTAAGAATACGTACTCTTTATGTATTTTTGATCATACTCATTAAGATTAAGAAGGTTTGACTGTATCTACAAGCAAAAATATATCCTTCTACAGTGTGGATTTTTGATACTAGGGGTTAATGAATACCAATGCACGCTCGCTATCATTGCACATACTGGTACTCAGAAAGCTCTTACAATTATCAAAACGTTAACGTAGTTCACGACATTCTTCGAAACGTTTTTTGGTTGTTAAATAATGATAAAAACCTAACTATCACAATCTTCATGAAGAAAATGAGTTTATTTACATGTTATCCGTTTCGATCGATTTCGACTCATCTCTTCGAGTCCTTTTCAAGAAATGACATGAAAAGATACTAACTATGCATAGTATACTATTACTAATTACAGAGAATATCACGCAGGCGTGAAGTGACCTAGTTGGTAAATAAACTCATTATCATCGTGATGATTGTGATAGTTGCGCTTTTATTATTATTTAACTATCTGGATACTCTTCCGAAATTATATCATTTTGTGGTTGTAATATACTCACTAATACTGTCGTCTTTCTCATCCGTATCCGCTGCGAGTCGGAACAGATTCGGTCTCAGTTTCTCGAGGGTGTCGTATAGTTCGTGCATAACGTCGCGCTCCGATTGCGTCGTAGAAGGGTTGTATTCGTTAAGCATTTCCGACAGTAGTTTTATGTTGTTGTTCACCGTTTCTAATTCCGTTATTCGGCGCGTTACTTTCTCTTGACGTTCCGATTCCTACAATAAAACGAAATGAAGGTTTTTTCATCACAGAGCAAATTAGAGCGCGAGAGACCGGTATCCCATTGTTTTGATTTTTCTTCCATAGAATGACCTCACTTGGCCTGGTTGACGTTCAAGTCTTTAGGTTTCTACACATGTGGATTTTAGTCAAAGATCTTAAGCATATTCAATGGTAAATTCTTGAGGATGAAATCTTTACCTGTTTTACCATATTTTTAATGAGACGATTAGCGGCTTGTAAATCCTCAGGATTCTTACTTTTTAAAAGTCGAGCGAGTAGCTGAAAATGATAAAGCAAAAGATCTCCTCGGTGAAAATTCCCCTGTAAATTCATATACCTTATCATATCCTAGAAACATGATTCAGCCATTTTTACGATACCTTAGATTTTTCTTGGTCATCGAATATCGTGTTTTTAGGTCGAGGAGGAAAATCAGCTTGCATATCCTCAAAAGTCTACAAATACATTAAACAGCAATTGGAAAAAGATGATCATACTTTCTAGCGTCCAAACGAAATTGCAATATTTCAAGACAATATTTCTAGGTTTAGTTGACAGATGTGATAAATAACAAGATTAAAACTTAACTAGGCTTTAACTTTTCGTAAAACTGTGGGCAAGATTATGAATAGGTTCAAATTGAGGACGCACACATATTCAAACATATGTCTACTAAAAATCAAATCAATGTCATTTCTTTCATAAGTTTCAAAATTCTTCTTCACCAAAATGTCTTAATTCAAAAATCAAAAACCAATATAGTATATGATAATATATGTGATGTATATTTGCGATTAAACATGCAGTTGTAAGTGCTTAGATCTGTATGATTAAGCTATGGACCCGATGATAACACACGATTACACCAAACGCCAATGTGGTTCCTAAAATAACATTGCATGTATTTTTATGTATGATGATAATAAAATCAAACACACTCATTACAGATTTAAAATAAACATCGTCGAAGTAAAATATCGAATGGTTTAAAAAAAGTTTAAATGGAGCAGTTTCAAAAAATTATTTACGAGTCAAATAAGTTTTACATTAGCAAATGAAAAGGACAAGAACAAACATCAGAAAATAAAGCTGAAAAAATATGGTATTCTTATCATTAAAACTATAGTTAAATGCAGAGACTTAGTAGCTGGTAAACAATGACACCATGATGGGGGTTCAATGACACCATGCCCATTTGGTGAAAAGTTTGACAATCTGACAATTTCAATATTCAACATCCCCCCCCCCCAGTGAGTAAATACAGAAATCACCTTGAAACTCAGAACAATCATAAAACTTGTCATGAGCTAGGATTTCGCAATTGATTGTGGCTACAAAATACATGTAGGCCTATGCAAGGTACCAAAATATACAGAAACCAATTACCCAAGGGGAATACAAATCCATATGAAACATCAGGAAAATAGATCAAAGCATCTTCAAATCTTTCATTAAAAACTTGACAAATGTGTAAAAAGTAGATTCAGGCGAACCACAATAAAGGCTGCCAGTCAACCATCATGGCTCTGATCGTGCCAGTTTTTAGGCTGCATATGTATCTAGGGTAGATGCTATAAATCGAATATCAAGATAATCCATTCAAGCATCTTCAAAACTTCCCAATATTATTGGATTCTATCTATGGACAGTAAAAAACTGAACGCAATAGACCACTGGACTCAAGTCCCAACGGGTTCAAAAGCTAACAAGGCACAAAAACTGAGCTACCAACACTGATCAATTAGGATATTTCCATCTCAAATGAATTACTACCAATACTGCTTCAAATAGGATGACGATTGGAAAATTGACAAGTTCAATTGAATTTAATTTCCTGAAACTTGTAAAAGCGAACACTGTGGACAGTCAGTAGGATCTAGTTGGTAGCTGTGCGATACAGTAATTAGTTACCCACCACCACCAACAATCCAGCGTTTGAGATTTACCTGTCGATACTGAACAGAAAGAGAACATATTCATTACTTTTTAGGAATAACGCTCTGAACTTCTACATGCACAAGAATATATATATACCCAGCGGAACCTTTTTACAATGAACTACAGCAGCTGGCCTAAAAATCTTCAAGATTGTAAAATCCAGGGCCAGTTGCTCTAAAGTTGGTTAGCGTTAACCAGTGGATTGTTGACATAGTGACGATTAAAAGTTCATTGTTATTATGATATTAATCCGCCGGCTATGTGTAACAACTTTTGAGCTGCTGGCCCCAGTGATGCGATCAATTTTTCTCTAACAAGACAAAATCTTCATCTTTAAAGTGGACTATCAGTTGACCGAGGATCCTTATACCTCGAGATATCCCATTGGTCGGAAGTTATCGTTATAAACAGATGATTCAAACCCCAAAAATTGCTAATTGTCTACGACACATATCACATAATTCAGATGAGGTCTATTGAGTCGTAGTAAATTTCAAATCCTTGATATTGAAAGGTTTTCGCATAGTTTAAAAAGCTGCCAACTAAAGGAATCTTTGTGTATCCATCCTCCCCTGGTAGGGATTCGAACCTGATGGCTTCTAGTATGGCAGGGTTTCATACCATGACGAGTATCGAAGTCATCAGGTTCGAATCCCTACTGGGGGAGGACATAATTCATATGGAAAAAAAAATATCTACCTTATCCACGTGGGAAGGGTCCTCTTTGACGATGCCTTGCTTTTTCAACATTGTATAAGCCTCATGAACCTTAGTCTCGTGGCGAAGGCCCTTCGACCAACTGTACATTAGTTCGATGCATTTCGTCTTCACTTTATCAGATCTAGAATTTCCTAAATACTGAAAGTCAAAAGACAGACAAAGATATATGCAGAAATTGATCTGTAAGATGCCCCAGGAATTTGAGGGTATTGAGAAATTTTTACAAATCTACTGGAAAACTGGTACGTACTTTTGGCGATATTACTTTTATGAGTTCGTTAAGAAACCGAAATTTTCCGATTTCCGCGTGGAATCTTTTTCCGCAGTTTTTAGCGCAAGACTCTAAAACCTGAAACATAAATTGCAGTCATAACTTAATGAAAGAACTCAACGATATCAATTTTCATGATTTTCCGAAGGTTCACCATCCTTAAAATTTCAAGATAAATTCAGCGGCGTTGGCAGCGGCGAAAACCGTGACAATTATTCACTGAATGACGTTTTTTTTAAATAGGCCTATCATGTTTTTGACGAAATTGAAGTAAATTCGCCACAGCAACGTATTACAACCTGTCAAAAATTGGCAATTGAAAATTGCTTCCAACGCGCCTGAATGAAATGCATCACTTACAGTTAAAGCGAGCAGAGCCTCTTTTTCTTGCGGAGATGTGATTTTATGAACTAATAATTTGATCGCATGTTGCGGCCCATCATATGACTTATTCACTTGATCGCAGAACTCTATAATACTGTCCCAATCATCGGAAACATTTTCGGGATTTGTTGCTTTATCTGTTGAAATAGAAATATAGTTACAAAATGACTATCGTGTGCGCAATTGACCCAATCTTCTCAATCATAAGCCAAAGGGGGATACATACAGGCCTACACATGGAACATCGAAGAAATTGATAAAGCTCATTCAAAATACATAGTGTATTTTGAATAGGCTTTAGCATCAACATCAAAATAATTAATTGAAGCATCATCAAAATTTCTCTTGAAATCTTCAAACACATTATATAGTGATGATTTTGACGAATCACAATGGCCGACATTCAGCCATCTTGTTTCTGATCGGATCGGTTTTTGGCCCTGTCTGCAGATGTGTCTGGATACCATCAATTGACAGTGGAGTGACTATGTACCAATAATGCATGCAAAAGCTCGTTGGAAATTCCATCAAAAGAGGACAAACATGAGCAAAAGTGGCAGAAAATTATTGTCCGATTACGAAATCGGCCAGTAAATATCAACGTTTTTGAAGACGTTTTTTAACAGGTTGCTGGGAGGAGCACAATTGAAACGGATAATATCAAAGCCTGGTTGGTTCGCTGCAGGTAGAGCAACAGAGCCAAGGTCGAGATAGTAAAAACCCAAAAAGAGACGATGACAGAGACTGGACAAGCCTGTGCATACCCCCAACTTCTTCACGCTTGGTCAATTTTAGATAGAAACCCCGATGCTCCAGCACCACTACTACTTACTAAATAAAGATTCCAATGTTTCCGACCAATCGATAATGTTAGCCATGTCGCAGAATAATTTGAAGCACGGGACGTACGAGTTGTCACTCGACACTTCCTCTGGTTGAGATGATTTGTGGGAGGGACCAACCACAAATATATAAATCCTTGACAGCTACGCGCAAAAAATACGAGCAATAACGATTATCTAATTTTAGATTCGTGAAAAAATAAGCTTAATCTATCTAAGTTTGAAAAACACTCGTTAGAAGATTCGGGCTCACTCTTTGGATCGACCTACTAAATATAGTTCTGAGATCGTCCCCAAGTCTTCTCCAATATGGCTGCGCCCATTACTTCCGGGTTTTCGGCATAGGAATCGGTGGATTCGAGTTTAAAAAACGCCTTCGCCACTTGCAGTTCATAAATGATTCACACGTCAATTAATGAGATAGATAGTAAGGATTACATGTATTGGCGCCATTTAGTAAAATATCGTAGATGTTTTGACAAAATCACAAAAAAATCATTGATAATTCGATAATTCAACTCAATTCAATCAAGTGGATCTTTATTCACAAATATGGGGGCTAAAACCAATGAAATGCGTAGCTGATGTGAATGTTTGATTGTGAAATTCCCAAATACAGCATATCCCCTTACTGCTTCCCCTGGCCAAGATTGTTGCCTATACATAATCGCAGGGTGGTGAGCTTTTGTTTTCTTGGTTCGTTTGTGAAAATATCCGATCCTGAAACTAAAGTCTTTAAACCCCAGGCACAGACAGCTTACCGACTACCTTTCCCCCTTAGATTTGATGCGTTCCCCGCAGATTTAATGCGTACTATACCGACGCTTCTGGAAGCTTAAAAAAGATGCAAATTCTGAATCATGTATATATGGTTAGTCGTTATTTTGAATACTTGTTGATCTTACAGAAGATTTCTAGAAGGGTATATGAACTTGATCTACCAGTAGGCTAGTTTGGGAAACAGCAGATTAGACTAGATTAGACTAGATGTTAAACTTTACTACCGTAACTTTCAGTTTCGTAAAAGATGGACGACAGTGCAGCTAAAACAATCCGTGAAATGGGTTTCGCGCCGGCAATGCTCATCATGTTGCAGAGAATTGAGAAATGTTTAATGACTGAGAAAGTGAATATTCCCGGAATCAATGCAAGCGCCGATGATCAAGCCGCTCAAATTGCCGAAGATTTCATATTTCATCCTTACCACCGACATCCTAAGGTGAATATCCGATTCAAATGTGAAGAATTGGGTTGTTTTTTAAGGATTGAAATACGGTATTTGACTCATACGCCCTGTACATCTTGGAATCATAAATTTGAGGATCTGAGAAATTGAACTTTTTTGTTTTTTAAAATCAAAAGGCCTAAAACGGAATACTGCTGTATTTTTTAATTGGAACCCTAGGTGGTGCAAATCTAGAGCTTATATAGAGGGGTAGCACCCGATGAAAAGGGCAGTAATTATTTTGAAAAAATGCATTATCCACGAGCAGGGAAAAGGGATCTGGTTGCCCTTCTCGCAGAAAATTCTTAAAAATAAGCCCCTGCAGATGCCATTTCGAAGCAGATGCCATTTCGATTTGGGAGCTTGTTTCAACCAAAGAAAGATACAATAGGAGCCTTTAGACTTCCTGAGAATGTTTTACGGGGCCAACTGAAAATCTAGAGGGTAGCACGTGCTCCAGGTGCTACCCCCTACATGTATATATTGTTATGTGTTTTTATACAGAGAATCAGCGCCATGAACGAACTACAATTACAAGAAATTCTACTGACGTATTTTGAAACGGCGAAAGATCCGGTAATGGCTCGTACCGTGTTCCGCGTTATATTCGGGGCGAAGACGGCGCCGCATAAAATGGACCTACTGTTTCAACTCGTATCGATGGCTGTCGGTATCAAGAGTTCAAAACTTCTCGATTGCGCCGCTGCCTGGATGATGGTTAGTTTCACGAAACTTTCTCCTTTAATGAATTCCATTGTTTATTCGCCTTCACCATTCGATTATTCTTAACTCGAGGGTCATTTTACTTATTGACAAATGAAAATGAGATTTTTCGATGAGTTGTGGCTAAAAAAATGATACCTTGTTTCTCCTAATCGGCCAGGTCATTTTGTAAGTCTACTGAAATTGGAATATGAAAGTGATGCAGGCACTTCCTCGAAATTTGAAATCATCCTCTTTAAAACTGCTTATATCCAGGAATGACCGATCTGCAGGTGCCCAGATTGATGAAAATCTATTTTCTTTTTCTTTCAGTATCATAACTTGCATAGTACAGAATGTATTCAGTTGACCGAGCGGTTAATCGATGATTATTGTCATTTGATACCGAACGCTGCCAACACGCTGCGGTCGCTTCCATCCGTGTCGCCTTCATTTACCAGTCATCTTATAACAGCATTTACGTCTCTATACTCATTCCCTCCAGGTACTGCGTCGTTCTCTCTGATTCGGTGTTCTAGCAAAGCTCATCACCGATTTATACACCGTAATGGGATGTAGACACTGAAACGGTTATCAAATAACATATATGTTTTCTTCAAAAATATTCTTTCTACTTATTTCAGTTGAATCTCGACCGGCATTTCCACCGAGCCTCATACTAGACATAACGGCGGAATGGATCAGTTCCGATTGCACGCTATTGCTTGAATCGTGTAAAACCCCGCAACAGCAGCAGCAGACGCCGGACTCTTGCGTAACTACCGCTATACCCGGACTCATACACTGGTGCATTATGTCGCCTCTTTTACCGCAACAAACTATAATCGACAAAGCCGACTCAAAGACTTCCGCCGAATACGTGAATAACCTCTACTCGAAACTGCATTTAGGCGTGTTGAACAGTTTATTAACGGCCGGAAAATTCGCGAACGGACCCGCGGCGGTCGTAACGATCGGCGATATCGCGAAACTAGTCGACGTCGTCGTCAGCGTGTTGATGACGATACCGAACGTGATGACCAGCGAAATCGTACAGAACTCTCTCGAGCGTCTCGCGCAAATATTACAGGTCACTATGGTAACGGGCACGATACACACGAAGCTAGGTGAGTTCCTCGTTTGAAAATGAATTAATCTATGATTTCGAAGATTTGTAGAGTAGGGGGTCATTCATTTATTACGTACGCATTAGGGGAGCGGGGAAGAGTCAGTGCAATTGCTTACTGTAATGTTAAATGTATATGAAAAAAATGGCCTAATTTGGGTACAGAGTGGGAGGGGGTTGAAAAATTCAAATTTTATGCGTACGTAATAAATGAATGATCCCTAGCCGTGTTAACCAGGTTTAGAATATATAACGAGACGAGTAGTACTATATAGGTTAAATATTTAGTTGAAGCACGAGGTAAATGAGTGATCAGTCATTCACCTGATGAAGCTTCTTTACATTAGTAGCAAAAGCTTGTGCGTCGAATAAATAGTTAACCTTTAGAATACTACTCGTCTTGTTATTTAATGTATGATTTAGGACATCGTTTACGTGTGAGGATTAAATTTGTTGTTTATTTTGCAGCCAATCTCAGGAAAGTTTGTGAAAGACTGCCACACAATCCGTAAGTTTTAATCAACTCACTTCGACCTGTTTGAGTTAGGACATTTATAGTCAGTGTGTTATTTTTGATTCGCTGAAGAGTTTAAACAGGGTGGCCACTGACCTGGAAAACTCTCGAAAAGGAAAACTAAATTTTACCAAAAACCATGAAAAATGAATAAAATAACATTTTAAACCTAAAATTTTCTCAGATTTACTCGGGGAATTTTGTATTATCACATGGAATAAATCAGGGAAAAACTAGAGGATTTGTAAATGGGCGGAAAGTGGTCACCCTGTTACCATAACTTGGAACTATGAAACTAAACGGCTTCAGCGATTTCTCTCTTCTTCTGTTGATCACTGTATTTTATATTCTGAATAGGAATATTTTATATCGTTTCAGGTTGTTGAACATGGTGTTAAACAGCGAAAACCTTTCCTGACTCAAATCATCAGCTTTACAGTAATGTATCCTTCATTGTACGAGAAACACTTGACCGATGTAAACAGTGCTAATTGTAAATAAACACCGATTCATAAAAATATGAATTACAACACGTTTGACAATTATTTTTGGAATTATTTATTTCTGACCAGATCACTTAACACATACTATTGAGAATTTTCAGTACGGTTTGAACTTTCGAGATGCTCTCATCAACGCGATTTTATTCTTGTCCTCCTCGAAACGTTTTCGTAATTCAGCAATATCTACAAATTGAATAGATTTTAGAACCTTAAATATAATCTTTATCAAAAATATCTATAGAATCATATTTTTTAGCATGAAAGGTACGGGAACTTTCCAATCGAAAAATACACACAAACTTACGTTCTTTTTTGGAGTCTCGAGCTTGAAAAGAGTAGAAATTTAGCAGCTCCTAAAATATGACAACAAAATATTTGATATTCGATTGAGTTGTGAATTTCAAGAGTAATTTAACCGCTTATGAAAGAATCAAAATGAAAAGCATTTTCTATGTGAGAGAAAAACAGGACCTACAGGACAACAAACTTTAAATTTAGAAGTGTTTGAGGAGCCTTAAGGGTGTGATCAGCGAAATACGAGGAGCGCTTAAGATCAACCATAACTTAAAGTAACTGTTTTTTAATTGCTGCATATACACTGGCGGATGTTTTGAAGAAATTGGATTGATACGTTGCGCGAAGTTCGTGTAGCAATGGCTAAGTATTTAAAATCTATTCACACATGATGGCATGCAGCTGATCTATCAAAAATCAAGATGAAAACGAACCTTTTCTTTGCGTTTTTTTTTCTCCCTTGCTAGGCTGCGTTTTTCATGTATTTCAGTCCGCGGAACACCTTTATTTTTGCCGTGCCTCGTGACAGTAACCCATCCATCTTTGTCGGGAACACCTTCCGTTTCTTTAGCTCGCTGCTTCTCCTGTTTTAAGAGAAAGATTTTAAGTGAAGTATTAAAGATCAGAACAGGCCTTTGTATTACTAACAACTTGGAAACGGAATGCTCAGATTTTTTTACAGATCAGTCATTCCTAGATGTAAGTTTCTAATTTGGTAACCGCCTAATTGTGTAAAAACAAATCCCAACTGAACCAATTTCGGCTTAGTTTATTGGACAACTACAAACTAGACTAGAATTTTGAGGGAGTTTCAAGCATTTTTTCTGTTGAGAAGGAGTTTTCAAGGAATCGAGCAGTCGTAGGAACCCTGCTTTGGAACGTTGGAAGCCCACTGACGTAGCCTAACATATTTTATGCCTATTCTAACGTTTCAACTTGTCAGGGTTATTTTTCTACATACCGCCTCCAGCTTTTGGTCATGAATTTCCATGAATTGATCGATTTCTCTTTTTAAAGCGTTCACATCCGTGTTCATTTTCTCCACGTGTTCAGCGTACCATTCTGCTCAATTGAAAAATTTATTATTAAGGTAAAAACTTATAATTGTTCATATGTCGGAAACCTTGTATGATGGAACCAACGATAGGATATTTTGTCGATGGAGTATCAGGTGGACGTGTTGTGAAACTGGGTCCCGAGTTAAAATTTAACTATTACAGTTAAAACATATACACAGCTACTGTTGAACCTAATTAATACGATTCTGTTAAAGACGGAAACTAGTTTATTATGATGATTTCCAGCATGTCCCAGCTAAGAAAGATGTTTATGTATCAAAATTAAGATTTGGGTAATACGAAACCCCTTCAATATTACAATTTCACTTTGGCCCACAAGATTCGTATAAAAGAGGTACCACTGCATGATTGAAAATTAATCGAGATTTCTCTGAACTGGGTCTGGAAATTCAATGAATACAATATAATGAATTTAGTAGTCGAAGTAGAATCGTCACATTCGTAGGAAAACTCACTGTTAATTCCAGTTACAATCGGCTTTTCTTCGGTCGACAAAACTCTTCCATTTCCGTACGGCATATTGAGAGCTTTACTCATGGACGACGCCTTAGCGAATACGACGTACGCGCATTTGAATCCGTCGGCGCGTTTCGAATTCGGGAAATATTCCGACTCGGAATCCTGCACCGGATCATTGCTAGGCTTGTCTTGCACGTAGACATTCTTAACGTCCCCAGCTTCCGTGAAAATCCGCGCCAACGCTTCCTGAATATACGATGAAAACAAATATGTTATTCAAGAAAGTGATAACTACCTCTAATACTGTTGCCGGGTTTGAAAAATTTCAATACAAAAATTTTGTCATTCATTGCACTAAGAGGTAAAGGGCCGGGAACAATGACCAAATTTCAAGCTTTAGTCTGTAATCCGACTAGTTTAGTTTCATTATCTCATATTTTCACACGAAGTCCTATTTGGAATGAAACCCATCTGATCAATTAAAGCCGTGTCAACAATGAGTAGGGGTCATTAGCTCTGCGAATCTTAGTGATTTTCATCTGAATACCTCAAGGTTTATCCTTAGTTATAGTTAGTTCCCTAATCATGGTCATTACCGGATGATCCGATCGGGAAGCTAAACCACAATCGGGTGACTGATGAAGGTTAACCCTAGATCATGAAATAAGAATAGCTAATGGTATAGCGGCAATCACAAAGACGAGTATATCAAAATAGAAACTAAGTCTGTTAGTGATGCGTAATATGTGATATCATTATGTGTCTTACTAACAGGCTGTGTAACAAGGCAAGACGAACTACACCGGCTAGATGTACGATACTGTTGTACAACAGCATAGATATCTTCATAATGGGGGATGTTGAATTTTTGATTAGCGTCTAGAGGGTGAAAAGAGTGTTAGTGTTGTGGAAAGGGTTCCACAAAGGGCGGGCAATGGAGTAGCAGGTGTAGTTTGTTTACGGCACTGTAAATATAGCCTTTATGTATTTGTTACCTTGGTACAATAGGGTGGAACGTTCACCACGAACAAAGTCTTGCCCGCTGGTTTTTCTTTCGACGTCGCACGTACTTGATTTTCTTTTATGTACATATCATGACATACGGTTGTGTGGTCGTCGAATCTGATAGGAATTACTGAAATAAAACACCCGCATACAATTTATTCAATACATCATCAACCGGGATGTGCTGCCATCTAGATTGGAAGAAAATCGAAACGTACATTTTAGTCCACTTTTAAGCACGTATATAAAAAAATTATGGTCGATTTACGGTACAGGCTTACTCTAGAGATAATTTCAAATGTATCTTACAATTCAATTCCGTATTTCAGTCAAACGAACCTGTATATCCAGCTACAATAACTGTTCCAGTCACCTCACCGCCGGCAGTCATGTTGAGATATAATTTGACGAAGTTGTTGATCGTGGATGTATTAACCGTTCATTACACCAAGCTGATTTAGATAGGGTAGCTCCGAGAATATCCAACGCGGCAGAGACTCTCAAAATTAATTGGTCAACAATGCCATGCAAATGTCCTGGTTAAAACCTCCTCACCAAACTTATCAACATTTTGAACCTTTCCGAATTAAGACCCATTTAACTTTTTATCCGACCGAGCAAAGCACATCGACGGATTCGACTGAATGCCCTCGGGGCATCACACTTAAAGAAGAAAAATCGCCGAAATTACAACCAATTCTTCCGAAAGTCATATCGAACCATAACCCCCAGCAAACGAGTGCTTACTGTAAAAAGGGACGAGATATAAACGGGCAATCTACCAATAAGACTGACTCCGGATGCAATCATAAGTTTATTGCCCGTGTTCCCCGGGGTTTCTGAATTCTTGATCGAAGGCTCAAACAAATAAATCAGCACCAAATACCCGAAAATACGTGATTTTTTGCCTGTCGCCTGGAACCCTTCTCAGATGATCATTAGTCAACCGCAAGAGAATCTCATTGGATCCCCCAATTTTAGAATGTAGCCTAGAGTTGTTCAAGTAACCCAGAATCTCAAAATGGCGAAAGCCAAACAAAATTCAAGTTTGTCGTGCCTGGAAAACTATTAAATTTTGATTTTTATTATCAAATTATTTAATTCATAAAATTGTACGTTTAATGTTTCAGCCATTAAATTCACTGTAGGCCTACGATAGGCCTAGGCTATTTGGAGAGTTGCGCGGGTGACGAGGGTACCGACACTGAGACCCGCCGGTGTTTAGGCCCGATATAAAATGTTTCTGGCTTAGTTCCGAGATTAATCCAAATGAATCGAGCAAATCATCATCACAATGAGATGCATGGAGTAGGCCTCGTCAACCCCCCCCCCCCCCCGCGGGGCCCTGCAGTCGTCGCCTGGGAAACTGTATGGGCACGCCGGGGCACTAGTGGACTCAATATCCAAATGGGCCGGGGCAATATTAATCTTACGCGAGAAGAGGTCTTGAGGTCTACGTAGACCGACCCAGTTCCACAGTTGTGAGTTAGAGTTAACTCTGAGTTAAAGTTAGTTCATTTTCAATGTTTTAACCCAGGGTCAAATCTGAACTCAGAACTGTGGAACTGGGTACCAACAAGGCGGATACTACTACTATACTACTGATATTCACCAATTAAATAAACAAATGGTGCCAGTGTCTACGGCTCGGTCTACCGTCGGTCTACAGTCCTTCAAAGAACTATCTCGACTCCGGAACTAAAGGCAGAGCGTGGTCAAGAATAAATTCTTTGAATATTGCGTAGAATATAAAAACCCAATCTAATCGAAAAATGTACAGATAGTGTGGCTATAATAGCCGCTGCTGCTGAGAATCTCCCTATATCAGGATTCGACCTCTCGAGTTTCAACTCGATACCAACATTTTACCTTTTGACATTCGCGGCGGCGCGGGAATCCCAATCCGAGGTACACTGACGTAATATCAAAATGGCGTGCTTTACCGTAACACGAAATTAAGCAAAACATCACCTAAATATAAACATTGCCACCCTCCTTTCTGCCCCTGAAATCAGTATTTCAATATTCGGTAAGTGTTTGTAACATTGGTTTAAATGGCGAAAAATATTCCATCTCAGATATTGTGGCTAACCATATTTCAGAGGCACAACGGTGTGCATCGTCGTGGCGGTTCGGGTTAGTCAAGCGTGACAATACAGTCGAAGAAAAAGCAACTTGAGTCTTGAGAAGGGATTGATGGATTGAATGACTACGGGTGGATCCAGGAATTTAGAATAGGGGGCCCATGGGAGCCGACATATCGCCATCCCCCCTGATATTTCTATAGATGGGGTTCACGGTGTTGTTCTATAATTGTTCTTTAAAAAATTGTGAATTAGTTTTGGTTTCTGGTTTGAATTCATTTATTTTTGTATTCTGTATCATTTTGATACTTTCTGTTTTAATTTGTAGATGTGTAAAACTATTTTATAAACAATTGACATCATCGTCCAAACGTAGGGAACTGATTACATCAGACAGTAAAAACAGTGTCAGTTTTATTTCATCTTTTAAGTGTTTTTTTCCATCAGTTTCAGAAACGGATAATAATTAAACTGTTCAAGTTTCTTCATTACTTTCTTGTTTATATTTTATGTTCAACTCAGGATTCAAAACCTAAAATGTGGATAAAAAACCCCGTGAATAAATTAACTGCAGATTGGAGCGAACAATTTAATTTGTAAGTTTGAACTTCGGCGCCTTGGAAGCAATTTTTGATTGCTGCGGCCAAATACCCATTTTAGAAAGGTTCTAAATATTGCCGCGGCGAATTTACTTAATTTCTTCAAAAACGTGGTATTCATAGAAAAAAATGTCATTCAGTAAATTATTGCCGCTGCACTTCCAACGCCACTGGAATTATAGATTTGATATTTCTGCACTTTCTAAGATAGTAAACTATCTTATATTTGTCTATTATAGGTATCACTTCAAATGTTCGATGGGAATTTTGATTCAGTGCAGGAAAACAAGGAATCAGTATTTCGCAATCAGACTTTTTGGATTCAGCATAGGACATCAGGAATCACTCATGGATTCAGCATAGGACATCAAGGAATCAGTGTTATACTATCAGACTTTTTTAGATTTGCACCGGACATCAGGAATCACTCTTGGATTCAGCACAGGACATCAGGAATCACTAAATGTGGAAATTCAAGATAAGTTACATTTACCTTTATTCATCATCGGTTGTTGAATTGATTTTAAGGGACCAGTTTTATAATGTTTCTTATATACCATGTTTTGAAATGAAATCACAGAAACCTGTTGCATTTATTCAATCATTTCAAATTTCTTAATATCGGTGAATATTTGGCTAGGATTAGTTCATGGTTGGAATTGTTATTTCAGTAAGTGGGTTTAAAAGTTTTCTAAATTGGGATCAACTCAAATGTTATTTCTAATCAATATGAAACTGGTTCCTGATGTCAATAATACAACTGTTATCAGTCATGTTCCTTCATGACAATCAGATCATGTGTATTTAGAGTTAGAATTTCTGTAGATTAAAATGCGGTACTTATTTCATACTGATTGAACAGTTACAGATATATGTAACATTGTGTACAGATACAGAGTACACATCACTGCATTACTTCATCCTTGTGATTGAACAGTGATTTAATGTTCTCTCATCTTCATTAGATTCCCATCCGTCTAACTAAAACATCAGAACATTTCAACTCACCTAACCGTGGGGTTTGGGGAGGGTGGGTAGGGTTGGGGGGAGGGAAGGGGTGAGGGAGGGTGGGAGGGAAGGGGTGAGGGAGGGCGGGAGGGAAGGGGTCCGGGAGGGATGTAGGGGTGGTTGTTGGATTCAGGGTCCGATCTAAGCACTTGTCCGATTGCCCGGGACAAGTATATTCTCATAAGGGCAAGTAGGTTATCATTATCACTTGTCCCAGGGGCTAGTGCAATTTTATGTCACAAAGCTTTTTCCCCACTCAATACAATGGATGATAGTGCCACCAATCGGACTGCCTGTGTAGGGCAAGAAGCTTTTGGAGGGGGCAAGCAAAATTTCAGATATGCTTGCCCCCGGGCAAGTGGCTTTCATTCCTTAGATCGGACCCTGCTTCAGAGGGAGGGATATAGGGGTGGTGGTAGGACTTTGGTGGGAGGGATATAGGGTGGGGCTTTAGGGTTTAGGTACAGGTTTAGTTGTAGTTAGTTTTAGTCTTGAAGTTCAGGGTATTTCAGAAAATGTGTCCCATCTTTTTATTATTCTAAGAAAGGATTAATCATTATGAAACACGTCATGTGCCCACGCGTGACTGCAACACGTCATGTTTCAGTTGTTATGCATGACAAGCTGTATAACCACCGGCCAATTGGACTCATTCTATTTTACTGGTTGTTATTTCTATGCGACCCGGGTTCAATCCCCGGTGAGTGCACACATTATTTCACCGTCACTTCTCTCAATCGTTATGAGATAATTGCCCCCACATATTTGAAGGGGGACGTTTCAACTTTTAGGGTGATTATTTAAGGTATTGAATGATCTCAAACTGCTCCTTGGCTCCGATCAAATTACAACTTAATGAACAATTCAATGAAACAAAAATCATATGTAATAATTACTGTTGATATCTGACGGTTCACTGATACATTTCCAGTGGAAAGATGTATTCTATTTTCTTATGTGCTATTTTAAAAAAGGCTGTTAATACTGGTTCTAAAATAAAGAACTGTAGCCTGGCGACTTATATTGTTGACAAGTGTCGAGATGCAGTCACATTCATCGCTGCTTCCTCTGTTACTGCAGATTCTAACACAGAGATGTACTCTTCATTTTTTGAAGAAGAGTATAGAACTCATAAGAATAAGTGATATGTTTTGTAAATCACTTATATGGATTTTCAGACACACCTTCAGCAGTTTACATGACACAGTATATCACTATTCATAAATAGATATCCTTAGTAATTAGTTATCCTTTTCAAAAAGATGGGACACATTTTTCTGAGAATGAACTTTACAATTTATTGGTGGGACAAAGATTGACATGGAGAGACTATTGTTCTATTATTATATTCAGGATATTCTATTGATGACAGTTTATTTCTATCTGTGACTTATTATTCTATTCTAGACAGAATTTAAGGAGCTGTAGATGTAGTTTTCACAGTTAGGCAACTGCCACCTTTCTACTACAAGACTTCTAGTGTATTTTGCCATTTTTCACGATTATATCAGTTTATGAAAGTCATTTCATCCTTCGCTGTTATTTAAAATTTTATCAGTGCGCGATCAATTTGTCAGTTTATAATAGATTTTAGACTTCGATCAATGCATCATTTTCCAGTAGACTCAAATAAGTCAGAATTATTTCAGACTTAATGAATTATTGCAAGATTTTTAGCCCATTCAATGTGTAATTCTTGAGTTTATACAAGTAATTGTACAATTTGTGTTTTGTACAATTTCCCTTTTCAGCATGCAACACTCAATTTCTAATGTTACGTATGTTTGCTTTCGTACAGCAGTGACAATTTGATAGCTAAAAACTGCTTCACATATGAAAATTCATCTCTAATGCCACCTTTGTATATAGTAATCAAACCAGGGGCATAAAACTGACTTACCTTCAACGAGGGCCATGAGCTATATTTACCCTCCGTGGTCACCAAATCGGAACCATAGACCAAATTTTGACTCTTTGGTCACTAAAACAGGGCTATGAACCAAACTTGACTATCAGACCAGGGCTACGAACCAAACTTTGACTCCTTGGTCACCAAACCTGGGCCATAAACCAAACCTTGACTCTTTGGTCACCAAACCACAGGGCTATGAACCAAACTTTGACTCTTTGGTCACCAAACCTGGGCTATGAACCAAACTTTGACTCTCAGTCACCAAACCAGGGCCGTCAATGAAAGATTTTACAAGTTATTTCTGTTGCCTTCATGACTCAATATTTGAGAATGGAACTAATGACATAGTTAATGAAAGATTCATCTGTATCAGTGATGCTGCTGGTGCTACTGCAGCTGCTGCTGCTGCTGGTGCAACTAACAACTTTTTGCTGTTTGTCTCTCAAGATTATACTTGATCCCAGTTGGAAGTGATTAGAATTCTAGTGAGACGACAAAATAAGGAAAAGCCATATGAAAAGAAAAATATAAAGCAAACGCGTGAATGAAATAAAACAGCATGAAATGCTGTTATGAAGAGCGGGGTCCGAGAGCAATTCGAAGGTTTAGTGTCCTGCACGCTTAGCGAGTGGGCAGGGGTCTATTCCTACCTCGACTCAAAAAAAATGAAAATTTAATTATAAAGAGAGGGGTCCGAGAGCAATTCGAAGGTTTAGTGTCCTGCACGCTTAGCGAGTGGGCAGGGGTCTATTCCTACCTCGACTCAAGTACTAAAAGTCAGAGAAAAGAGTAAAAACGAAAAATGGCAAATGAAGGAAAAATGGCTGGAGTTTGATTTGTTCCACTGGGTTCAAGTGTTAACTTGAAAAGACAATCAGACAGATTATTTATGACGTATATATTTTGCATCAGCAGTTTATAAACATTGATTAATAACTTTTATGAATATGAACCATAAATAACTTGCTTATATAAAACCTCTTGTAGAGAGTATTGAAATAGTCCACAATGGTTTCATTGAGTGTGATGTCATGTTGAATTGTTGAAGCAACATAAATAGCGTGATCTCTTGATCTCAGCCACATCGTTCTTGTCCTTGGTTTATGTTTGCCCTTTTCACAACATTGTGCGAGTGTGGAGGTTTGGTTCGGGCTTATTTCCTTGGTTCGGGTGAACCCTCTGTATACCTCCCCCTCCTTAGTTAATTCGTCAGGTTTGGTTTGATGATATGAAATTATATGAAATTGATATGATCGTGAAAATGGCAAATCGTATTGTAGTTATTTTAAAGATGAGTGGTGTCTGAGATGGATACAGGAGCATGATGGGAGGGCTACGTGGGAGGGCATTGAGGGTGGGTGGGAGGGCATTGAGGGTGGGTGGGCGGGAGGGAAGGGGTGAGGATGGGCGGGAGGGAAGGGGTGAGGGAGGGCCAGAGGGAAGGGGTCCGGGAGGGTGGGAGGGAAGGGGTGAGGGAGGGCGGGAGGGAAGGGATCTGGGAGGGTGGGAGGGATGGGATCTGGGAGGGTCGGGTCGGGAGGTTAGATGAGTTGAAATGTTCTGATGTTTTAGTAAGACGGATGGGAATCTAATGAAGATGAAAGAACATTAAATTACTGTTCAATCACAGGATGAAGTAATGCAGTGATCTGTACTCTTTTGTCTGTACACAATGTTACATATATCTGTAACTGTTCAATCAGTATGAAAAAAGTACAGCAGTTTAATCTACAGAAATCCTGTACTCCTGTACTGTTTCTGTCTGATTGATTGATAACTTTGAGATGTTACATTCTGCTCTATTATCACTGATTATTGTTTCTTTTTCTTTTCAGAATGAAATAAGTACAATATAATTTACTATTCGAACAAGCTCATTTAAAGGTAAGTACAAAACTGGTAATGAATTTCTCTACAGAATGTTAATATTTTGAATTACTTTTGAACTAGAAGCTAATGGTTTACTCTCATTTACAGGATGAGACACACAGCAGCTGCAGCTACTTAACTCAACAGCAGCGGCAGCAGCAGCACCAGCAGCAACAGCACCACCACCAGCAGCACCAGGAACAACAGCAGCAGGTAAAACCTGGAAATTCATTATTAGGCCAGCCGTAGGCTGAGCCTATTACTATACAAATGGAGCGAATTTAAATGACATGGTTTCCACACAAAAGGCTCTTTTGCTTGCCAAGTGAGGGCATATTCGAACAAATCACGTATTTAAGCGTAATCCATTCTCGGAATCGTAGCGAGCAGAATTTTGAAATAGGGTCTCATAAAAATGTTTTCTGCATTTTTCACGAAAATAAAATCGGGAAAATTTCAATTTTTATCAGCCAATCAGGAAGTTGTGTCTTCCCTGTGATTGGTTTATCTAAAAATATCAGCAGCTGTTCACGTGAATTATCATGATTTCATTACTGGCGCTTTGGCGCATGACGTCATGTATCAACACGCGACAATACTTCCGCGTTCGCTACGTGTTCGCTGATTGGCCCATTTACTGGGAAATTCCACAGAAGCCTAATGTGGTTTGTTACAAGCGCTGTGATTGGCCCGACCCGATTCTGGCACGGCTTTAGCTTAGTGGGTTCGAATCCCTTGACGGGAGAAGATGATGGATCCTATCGATGCTATCAACAAATAAGTTTCCCGGTTGTGCAGCTGCGGATATCTACCGAAAGTGTTGCGGTTCGATATTTCGAGGTTTCTTTGAATTTTGGAGTGATATTGAAATCCGGTAAACACCGGCGGTAGATTGTGAAAACCCATTGCTTGATATTTGTACTACTTAATCAACGAAAAGCGTCGGGGCCGCGCCAGGAGTTTTCGCGATTCAAGTAGCTCAATAGCCTACTTCTTCGTGTTCGACAATTTTCACTCCGCCGATCTCTGACACGGCTCTGTCGCCGTCGGCGCTGTGATTGCACTATTCGTACCACCAAATTTTTTTATTTCTATATCAGGGAGGTCTGGTGAATAAAAAAGTCAAAATTTGGATATCACATGGGCCTGATTTCATCGAATAAGTCGACCATGGTCGTTACGTTTGCGTACTTATTACCACCTAAAACCGTCTGAACAATTTTGTCACAACCAACATTTCGTTTATAGAAATCGGGTGTTCACATGAACCTGCGGTATCGTCTATTGTTTTACTTCCGGGTTTTATTTTAAGATTTAAAATCGTATTTCAAGATCGATTTCTATGAAATCTTTAGTTGATTTGGTGTTTGGGAGGAATTTTTATTTGCTCTACAGAAAATTCATCCTTGACAATTGCGCAAGGTTCGCAAAAAATTTCTTTTCCCAAATCGAGTGTATGAACTTGATATGCTAATTAGCCATGTGCTCGAATTGCAAATTCAATCAAATTTTATTCTGCCAAAAAAAATGTTAAATCCAATTCGCTTTCCGAGAGTTAATGGTATGCTGCATGGAACAAAGTTGTTTTGAGATGGGTCTTGAAGCTATTGAGTCGAGAGATAACCATCTAGATAGTTCATGAGAGTTCCAAAGTTTTGAAGACGCTTCAAGGTAATGTCTTGATATTTGGTTTATACGTGTATCTACCCTAGACATAGTCAGTAACCTGTCTGTGGTTTAGTTTCACAATCGGATATTTTCACAAACCACAGTCAGGAATGGGAAGGTCATTTTTGTATGAAATCTTCGTCAGCCAATTTGACTGACGAGTAATTTGCCTGGCATTTCATTGTCTCTTAAGATATCCGTCTATTTTTTGTTGAAATCGACGCACAACAGATTCGTAGTTTGTCTGATACCTATAACACCTCACCTGACGATCTTAATCCATGTGCAAATCGGCCGTAAAGTGAGAGTAAATTTCCGTCGGGTCAACAGCTGCCATTTTGAAAATTACTGGAGGTGCTGGCACCTGTGGACTAAGGCCAGGACAACAGCACAAACTAACGAAGCGAAACGACGAAATTGAAAAAAATTAAGAAATCAACACTTATTCACATTTTTCTTTTACCAGAATTTATTACTTCATTATTTATTATGGAAAACATGAAGATTTGAAATATAAGTTGGAAAACCATCAAAAATAAAAATTGTCGTTTCGTCTTAAAAATTTTATATAAATCCTTGTAGGTCCCCTTGTCTTATCATGCCACATGTGCAATACAGAGAAATGGCGGCCAATGGCGAAATTGGTGGAGAAATTAATTAATTTCTCAAAATAATGTTGATTAACCACTCGAAACATACATAAAATTGGATTATTTCGAAAGGTACCTGTGTTAGTTTGTGAATTAAGCCATTAATTGTGGACTGAAGTGAATAGAAAGTATACTTTTGAAGTGTTACTTTTTTCAACCGTGTTTTGGTCCTTGTCATCCCTAACGTTGGTATAAGCCCATCCGATTATAAAAAGCTTACCACCAACGATTAGGTAACTAACTACCCTAGACACATCTTCAGGCCAAAAACTGGCCCTGTCAGATTCAAGATGGCCGACTGGCAGCCATTGTTGTTCGCCAAAATCAGCACTTTTTACACATTTTAGAAGTTTTCGAGGGAAATTTTGAAGACACTTTTATCAATAACCTTGATCATTCGTATGTATTTGTATCCCCCAAGGGCCCATCGGCATGAGAAAAATTGGGTCGATCGGACTCAAGATGGCCGTCCTGTGACCTTTTTTGTTCCCAAAAATGTTAATTTTGGCCTGAATTCTGAGTCCTGTAGCTTTCTAATGGTGTGCCATTTTTCATTGCAATTTGTAATGGGTATTCTTTGGAAAAGGATCTTTTATATCCGAGAGGGTATTTTTGACCAGGCAATTATGACGCAATTGGCGGCCATCTTGGGGTCATCAGTACTCATTCATAGGTGGAAAAAAAGTTTTGCCACATCATTTTGATACTTAAGCATATTTTGCTACCATAATTAATTGGAAAGTTGTAGCTCATGACATGTTCTATGATTGAGGTGAGTTTCAAGCTCATTGGTTTTTGTTTATGGCCACCAGGGGGCGTTGAACAATACAATAACTTAGTATTTCTATATTACATTCGTACCTATGCATATTTTGCTACCACAATCAATAGGAAAGTTGTAGCTCATGACATGGTCTATGATTGAGGTGAGTTTCAAGCTCATTGGTTTTTGTATATGGCCACCAGGGGCGTTGAACAATACAATAACTTAGTATTTCTATATTACATTCGCTCCTGCTGTCTGTTTTAACACATGATTGTACTATGTAAATGACATTGAGCAGGGAGTGTATATTGATAAATATAACCCACAGATTACATCATTTATAAAAAGCAAATCTGACAGGCTGGCCATTGTGCCCCTTGGGGCTCTTGTTTTTAGAGAACTGTTCTACATAAATTATTCTATCCCTTCATGTTTTCAGTATTCAATCACTCAAAGATCACTGCTTAGTTTGAAGTGAGTTTTCAATTGTAAAAATGTATTTATTTCCTTATCAAAACTGGAATTATCAAGATCTTTATGTTTTCCATACATATTTTCAGTGAACAGAGCAATGGAGGTTTTGGCACCCAACAGCTGACCTCAAATACAAACATTGACGAAAATGGTGAGTTTTTGATTTTGTTTGAAACTGCTCTTATTTCATAACAACTTACCTGACAATTTCTAACATTACTACATTTGTTTTTAAGAGCAGAAATAACTGGAACCTTTGATAGAATCTGTGAACAGTAAACATTGGGAACAAATTTGTTAAAGATGGACATCGCTTTAGATCCTTAAAACAAAACAAGTACCGGTAAATGTCTCTACAGATTCCACTCTCTATAAAACTGTACATTTATAAACCTGGAAGCTACATTAATCAGTGAAGGTGAATTTCAAATCACTTTTGTATTCTAGGGCCCAAAATGAAGCTGAACTTGCAGTAAACATTGCGCTCTACAAAAACAAGTCAGAAGTGGTGAGTTTTATATCGATATATTGCTGTAATTTGTGGTGCTTTATCGGTTATAAACTATATTGTCTTATTTCAGGAGATTTATCTTCAAATCAAGTGCGGAAAATGATTCGTTTTTGATTGGTCAATGTCGACAGGTATAGGACAGGTATATTGCACTAGAGGACGCAGTCTAAAGCTACCATCAAACCTCTCAGAAATCTGCATACACTCAACGCATTGTGATAAACTACTCAAAAACCTGGTGGGTTTTTTGTCAATCGAACACAAACAAGCCTCAGTTTCTTATTCATTTCATGAATCATTTTCTGGAATAATTTTCTCTTTTCAGAATACGATGCACCAAACACAAATTGCAGCAGGAGAAATCGAAATATTCACCTTCAAATAGTGAAGTAATTTTCTCTACATAATTCAACCTGGTTCTCGCTTGTTATAAAAGTTAACAGTTCAATTATTTGTAAATTCATTTTTCAGGAAATCATCAGTTCTCTTAACTTTATGACATTATGACTCTTGGAAGTGAAATCCTGCTAGAAATGGAAATTGTCTGGATGGTCAGAATGGCACTGAACTAATCCGATATGAGTTTGTAAATGGTGAGTTTTGCTCTAATGTGATGTAATTTTGTAAATATGTCGCTATGATGTTTTTTTGCAGCATGAAATTTGTCCAATAGAACAGTTTGAAAGTTGATCAAATATTGAATAATGGTGTTGAATTATTATCTAGAACTATAACTGTGTTATCATGAAATAATTTCGGAAACTAATTCCCACTTGACTGTTAATTCAATCAAACATTGTTAATGTTATATCTGCAGAAGCAAGTTTTCTTTCTATTCTAGGACGAGGTGGATTCCATTAGGCAAGGACAGTGACCAGCCATCTACCTGCAGAGTGATATGCTGCCACTTAATTCCGAGATCTGCAATTTTAACGTTTAAGCCAAATATATAACCAACCGGTATTATATTGTACTGGCCGGCACGAGCAGGCGACTGTTGTTGTGTTTGTGATAATTCCATGGACTGTGTATCACATATCCATAAAAACAATGTTATCCCCTGATTCATCTCTCAAAGCTGTAATGTAATTTTTGCTAATAGATAACCAGACGATCGGGCATAGACTGATGATTTAAACCCCGCTATATGCAAATTTAAAAGGCATAATTTATTTATCAATAATCAGAATCAAAATAATGAAAGTAGATAAACAACTACAGTAGAAGAAATAACTAGAACAACCTATACGCACAAAATAACAAAACCTCTCAACCTAAGCACTTAACAACCTCTAGCTTTACTTTTCTGAAGTAACTTGTTTTTCCCTCTCAATTTTTCCTGTTTAAGTTATTTCTTCAGACTTGACGATGGTCTCTAAAGAGACTCCTAAATGTTGTGTCTTCTAATCCTTTTAAATTTGTGTAAAGTGGGTTTTAATTTTTACTGAAAATTAATTGATTTAATTTTAGATTCAATATAATTGCTAAGCAGCAATAACGGGTTTTCTGCCTCACTAATTGAGGTCATTAGAGAAAACCGTAATGATGGGCTTTCTGAGATGGATCAAGGGCATGAGATAATTTACGCACTCCATGTAACTGCATTAGTTTTCAATCAATGAAACAAAAAACTTGAATTTGTAAATGTATAAACTTGTGTGATTTTGTAAGTGGACATATTTTGTTAAATGAACATATTTTGTATGACTGTAGTCTCACAATCAATGAAACCAAAAAGGTTGAAATATCAACAGGTTTTCTTTATTATGGGACTATTTCGTTTTATTTGAAATAAAGATGGATTTTCTGTGTTGATCTAGTTATGATTACAGATGCCAGCAGTTTCACACACACTCAGTGCGTCCCATCACACTAGTTCAGTTTCATAGAAATAATTTACTCAAAAATATTTAACTCGAATTGAGTGAAGTTTTTTTTAAAGAAACTGAGCTGCGGAGGGTCCAGTTTCACAAACCAATTGCGTTTGTTTTATTTTGAAAAAAGTCTGAATCAAAGTTACATTTTATGAAATTTAGCCGAGGGTTCTTTCGGCATTAAATTGTTGAATTACAGTTGACCCTCATACCGGTTATGTGAAACTAAACATAGTTTAGCTAAAATTGATTCATCCTTTCTTCGTGAAACTGAACTCGACAGGATTAAATACCGTACTCGCTATTTAGTGTGCGAAACTGCAGCATCTAAATCTGATTAAACCCTCGCATCATAAACCAAGCCTACCAAGGGTACAGTTTCACATCTACTTGTCCTTTTATGAGACCCCAGTTGTATCCCAAACGCATGAATTTCGATCGTTTCTGTGAAATTGCGACCCGGTGTTCGGTACATAAAGTTGCTCATCTACTAACGCGAGCGAAGCGAGGTTCATTGATTCTTACCCTGGTATGCGAGGATTTGTTGATTCTTACCCTGGCATGCGAAGATTTGTTGAAATAACATCGCATTGGAGATTTAACTTTTGGCAATTTTAGTTACCCTGGTGTGGCTAATTCTGGCCGCGCGGCGTATTGGCAGCCGGCGGCTCCCGGACGCAGGATCATTCGTCAAAACAAAAGGAAATTCTAGACTGACGGGGCGCGATCGTCATTGTAGATATATTTCAGGAGGCTTGGGAAATAACCGTCTAAAAAAGTTATAATTTGACTGAGAATAGGTCGGAACCCAGCTATAATTTTTTTCGAGGTGTCCGGGATCATTGAGCAGCGTAGCCGCAAAGTGGGATTCGAACCAATTCGATATCTCAAAATAGACACCCCATGCCCATGGATGTGTATCTACAGGTTTGCTCGTGATGATTTGTTTACAGCTGTTAGTAAACAATTTTATCATTTGATCGAACTTCAGATGGAAGATTGTTGAGAGGTTAGTACTTTTACTTTTCGATAGGCCTGAATGGGATATATTTCAAGTCCAATCATTGTTATTGACTCAATCAGAATTTTTTATATAGGTAATGAACCACTTAGAAACTTAATGGTATTCTAATCTTCTGCTGTGATGTTCAGAAACGTAACTACACTAAAAACAACACTCAACAGATGTTTCTCTGCTGGTTTGTTAATCAAATTGCTTGTTTTTTTCAGGAGATTGAGGAGGTTCACGATATGGTTTTACTGTTAGATGAGGGTTGACCCAATGAGTCAGACTACTATCACATTCAGCATACAGCCCGAGGTTCAACTCCGATTCCTGAATTCGGGCGACATCGACGAGATTAAATTGCTCTGTAGAGATTGGTTTCCCATCGAGTAAGTTGAAGTTGTCCCGTGCTGCCCATAAAATCTGATCGTAAAATTCCTGACATGCAATTGCAGGCGCAGAACGCTAAAACGAAAAAAAAGGACATAGAATTTCCTTTAAAGAATCGCTCAGGCTATTTTTACGATGCCGTAAACGGATGACACTAGCTATATTTACGACGTTTCACAGATTAAAACCTCCTTGATATCTGAAACCAGTACACCTGTAGGCCTATGTAATTATAGAATTCCTATCTACACGTTCTTTATAGTGATTATGGTGGACAAAAGGATTTTACTCAGTTCCCAACAAAACTCTTAAAGAATCTGCGCCTTTAATTAAGCTGGGAAAATTGGAAGGTCGGGGTCCAGAAGAAATGACAGATGTTTTTCAGATAAAGCCGGGCATCACAGGCTATTAGTGGAGCCCCACCCTCGGTGTTAGATATTTTTTGAAGAAATACATCTGAAAATATGCATTTTCCGAGAGGATGGTTTCCAATTTACAAGTTTTAACAATCCCTCTCTTGTATTGACGAAAATGGCAACCACAATGGCAAGGCAGGGTCCGGACTCCCGAGATGACCCCCTAATCCGCTCCTGATGCATAGGCTACTAATAATTTTATCAAATTAGGGAATGAGTTTTTAGCCCACTTGGGACTTAAGTCCCAGCGGACTATTGCGTTCACTTTTCGTCCGTCTGTCCGTAGACGGAATCCAGTTATTTTGGGAAGTTTTGAAGACGCTTCAAGGTAACATCTTGATATTTGGGTTACACATGTATCTACCCTAGACACATTTTCAGCCCAAAAACTGGCCCTGTCAGAATCAAAATGGCCGACTGGCAGCCATTGTTGTTCGCCAAAATCAGCACTTTTTACACATTTTTGATACATAGGCTACTAATAATTTTTTCAAATTAGGCCTATTGTAATGAGTTTTTTTGCCTAATTCTTTTTTCAGTTATCCCGATAGTTGGTTTCAAGACATCGCTTCGAATGCGAAATTCTATTCGCTAGCGTCGGTTTACAATGGTAAAATAATCGGTCTCATCGTCTCTGAGGTGAAAACTCGATCAAAGTGCAATAAAGAGGTTAGAATGAATTTATAAACGCTGTCGTCGGCGGCTGTGCAGTTTTGAGTCGAAATTTTAGATCTAAGATCGAAATTATTTCTTTTTCAAAAACCCGAATAGCAGAGTCTAATTAGGTTTCAGATCTGCCAACTGTTCCCGATTTTCAGTTCCCGATTTTCAGTATGTTGTTACTAATTTGTCCTAAGAAATACTGATTATTTACTGATGAACATTGATTACAATAATCGATGTTCATCAATAAGTAAATAGTAATAGTATTTACTTTGAACATTTTGTTTCATATTTCATATGTTTATATGTAATTTTCGTGAAGGAATTCACCTTGTTACTGATATAGAACTTTTCCGAGGTTGGCAGCCCTGTAATTTAGTTCTCGGTTTAAATTTTATTTACGAGTTGAAAAGAAACTCATCCAGACCACTCAAAATAGTGGGACTGTTGACATTTGTGGGTTAAATTTGAGTCTTCGTGAAATAAGTGAAGTATTTCTGATGATAGAGTTCTCGCAACTGGGTCTTGGATCCTAACATTTCCCTTGAGAGAAATGAATGCCAGGTTTGTGCTTGAATATCATTTCTCTGATTTATAGGATGCCGACATATTATCGGGCAGTTATCCGAACACTGTTCAGGTGGCTTACATACTCAGTCTTGGAGTAGCTCAGGAATACAGACGGCACGGTATCGGTAAGTTGAGCCCTAAAATTAGAGCCATGTGCTCAAAAGATGGTTTAATAGAGTGGCCACTTACCTATCTAGAAATTGGGCAATTTTCTTTTCTTTAAAAAAATTGAGGAGTAGTTGGGAAATGTTTGTAAAAAAAACCTAAAAGTCAGGGAAATTTGTTAAGATCACACGCGTAAAATAAAAAAGTTAATAATAATGATAATTGTCATTTATATAGCGCAGGTATCCAAACTAGAGTCTGTTCAAATGCGCTCCAAACTTGGTATTATTACCCCTAGCCAATAACTCTATTCATGTATCAGTCATCTCTCCCTGAGAAGTAACATCCGAGCGGCTCCTAGGCGCTCGGATGTCATCTCGGATGTACCCATTTACTCCTGGGTGGAGAGAAGCAATGAGGATAAATGTCTTACCCGAGGACACTACGGTAAAGTACGGGTCTTCGAAACCCACGACCTGGCTTCCCAAAGTCGAATGCTCTAACCACTCGCCCACACCACTCACTGTTTCCGTCTATGTCTTAACGTTTTGTATTTGCATTTTCAGCGTCGCTGTTATTAGATAATCTACTGAATCATTTAACGCGCAACGAATCGGTGAATTGTAAAGCCGTTTATTTACACGTGTTGACGACGAACGTGGCGGCGATTCGATTTTACGAACACCGCCACTTTATACACCACAGTTACCTGCCGTATTACTACTCGATCAAAGGACAGCCGCGCGACGGGTACACGTACGTGCTGTACATCAACGGAGGTCAGCCGCCCTGGTCGCTATTATATCCTTTTATCTCGACGCGAACGAATTTAGAAATGGTTACGTTCGAACTGTGCCTCCGATTTGTAATATCGATATCATCCCTCGGTAGTGATTGGTTGGTTGGTACCTGATGGCATAGTTCGATACCCTGCCATTGTAGACGCATCCTGCCTTAGTAGGGTTTCAAATTTGATTGCATTGTACAAAACTCTGCCCTTAGTTTATTGACTAACATGTCGGGTTCGATTTGAATCACCGCTGAGGCAGTATGAGTCTACTAAGGGCAGAGTTTTGTACAATGCAATCAAGTACCGATGCATCAGCCGAGACCATTCAAATCCGGCATTATCAGGGCAACTATCAAATTAATGTAAAAACCTATTTACATGTATTTGTGTAGCTACATAAATATGTAATCATAATAATGATTGTCATTTTATATAGTGCAGGTATCCTAACCAGTCAGTTCAAATGCACTCCAAATTTGGTATTATTACCCCCTGCAACTGTATCCATGCATCAGTCATCTCTCCCTGGGGAGAAGTAATATCTGAGCAGCTTCCCAGAGACAAACGCTCTAACCACTCGCCCACACCGCTCGCTCTATAGATATATTATCTGTACAGTCGACTTTACCTTAATTGAAAGCTTTTGGCCTGTAAATATTTCATGGAAAATCGTAAGTCTTAGAGAATAATATCTTTAGAAAATTCAGTCACTAGAGCTGGTTTCCATTTGAACTGTATAAAACAGAGAGGAGTTAATTGTATTTTTATTCAGCGTAAATTTTATGAAGGCTTTAACTACGAATTACAGATTTGTTCAAGCAGGTCGGAACGTTTGTATCGAAACTACAGCCGTGTCGTTTACCGTTGAAACTGCTGCGTTGTGTTCATCATATCTGGAAAATGGCGACGACGACAACGTCGCGAGTGACAATCACGAATCATTCCAGTTGACAAACCGCGTGATCATTGTCATTATCATTGTCCTCATCATCATCAGTATCGTCCTGTCTGTAGAACCCGAAAATTGACTTTTCGTTTGAGTGGAAAGACAATTTGAAGACAAAGAAAATCCAAGAAATTAGTGAATTTTTTTTTGCGAAGGTAGCCCTTGATCCCGTTTATCATCAGGATCCATGAGCAAGAATAACAAAAAGGATGGCTAGATGACTTATTCTCGTTCAAATGATAGTGTTTACCTTGGAAAATGAATCAAAATGAAGAGAATGCATGGTGGTCGCAACAATTTTCAAGGTCGCGTCTGGAAAATTTGGACCAAATAAAATTGGATCCTAACATTGGATCCTGAGATCAAGGCTACCCTCAGAGAATAATATCACGAATATGTCTTTCCACTCAAGCAAAATACTCTTTTTAGCAGGGTTTGTAGCGAGTCTGACAAATTCTGAAAAGTGCTTTTGGAAAAATTTAGGGAAGGCCCTGATTAGTGCTGAAATTGCTGATGAGTATATATTTTTCGGACTCAATGCCATCACTGGAAATTTCTACTGGCCAGTTTTATCGCAGTCTTTTATTATACCTGCAAATCAAAGATGTGGTAGTAATTGAATTCAGGTAAAAAGTGCCGATGTAGATCTCAGTTTGACTGCTACTAACCCTGTGTAAAGCCCTCCTCGCGGACCGGACTAGTATTGTTCATCTGAAACTCTCACACCATTATTACACGTGTAAATACAGCCTACCTTCGACTAACTATCAACTGATCTTTATCAGGGCAGATCCAGACCCTAGGAAAGAAAGTAGAAACAACAGGCAAGATTTAACCCTTTCAGTGCGTCTGCACCACTGTGCGGTGTATAGATCAGTGATGGGCTTCGCAAACAAATCGCTGTGTATTGATGTTATTAGTAATTAGTTTTCATCTCGAATGAAAGATGGCAGCTACCAAACATAGTGGGGTATTATTAACTGATGATACACGGCACGGCGGTGTAGAGACCTGGTGTGCCTGTTACTCAACAAACATAGTGGGGTATTATTAACTGATGATACACGGCACTGCGGTGTAGAGACCTGGTGTGCCTGTTACTCAACAAACATAGTGTAGTATTATTTACTAACGATACACCGCACTGCGGTTATTCAACACACTGGAATATTTGAAAAATTTTGAATTATCAGCAGCACTTTCAGGTATTAGTTAGTCAGCACTGAAAGGGTCAATCAATCGCAAAATACATTTCCTCCCATTTGAGCCAGGAATAAAGGGTTATTAGTAGATATTGTTCTTTTTAGTGGGTTTTTTGCGGAAAAAGTGCCCTTACCTGTTGGTACTGCTGTACAGTGGTTGCCACAGTAGTGCCAACAGCAGTCAACTCTGGATCCGGCCCCTGTTCATTCATGAATGTGTCTTACTCTTCTAAAATCCTACCATCCGGTTGATCTGCAGCCTGGGAAAAATATCTTCAATTTTCTGTGATTTAGAATACCGGTCTAATTTTTGTTCACTGAATGCTGAATATATTATGTATTGAAAACCCACTTATGTAAAACTATTGAAGACGAAAAATGAAATTTTAATTTGACGATGGTATCCAGCAAAAGTCCGATATGTCATGTAATTTTAGTCCATTCGGGAATTAAATGGCAGGGTCCAGTTTTATAGACTGGTATTATCTTTAACCCGGAGGCTAACTCAATTCATTTTCAATAGAGTTAACCCCGTATTATAGCTAATACCAGTCTATAAAACTGGACCCTGCGTTAATGGGTAAATATGATCAATTCACCGCATCATGGAGTATAATTCCAATAAACTATCTTCAACCCATCTGCTTGGTTTCGACGATGTTCCACATTTTAGGTATACGACAGTATTGTTACTATTGTTACACATAAAATAACCGTGTGATTATATTCATGATGATTTTATACTTTTGCATATTTATCTGAACATTGTACATGTTGATATGATGTTGGTAGCCTACAATTTTGTGTGGTTTTCAATTCTATTGTGAAAGGGATCATTCATTTATTACGTACGCATAAAATTTGACTTTTTCAACCCCCCTCCCCCTCTGTACGCAAAATCGGCCATTTTTTCATATACATTAAGCATTACAGTACGCATTTGCACTGACCCCTCCCCCTACCCTAATGCGTACGCAATACATGAATGTCCAAGTAAAAGAAGCTACCGGTGAAATCCAATCAAATGCAGATATTTTAATCTGCAACCCGAATGCAGAAATGCGTTGATCACGAATGGCATAATCTTCAAACCGATGAAGGCGGCCATTATACGAAAAAGAAGAAGGCAAGGACATCTGCACTCTTTGATCAAACACACACGAAATTAGCCTTTAAGCCAGGTTTGGACATGCACTTGAAAACCTGGAATGTCTAATCAGCAGGGGGTGGGGGGTTAATCTAAGTTGGTGTAGAGAGAATCCCACAATTATAACGAAAAAGTCCGAAAATGAAACTTCGAGATAGTAGTTTATTTCAACGTTTCGACTATATCCTAAGTCATCTTCAGGAATAATGAGATACTACAAAAATTATTCCTGAAGATGACTATTAGGATATAGTCGAAACGAAGTTTCATTCTCGGACTTTTTCGTTATAATTGTGGTATTCTCTCTACATTGCGTCAACACGGATATAGTGTTCTATCCATCATAATCCAAGTTGGTACTCACTAAACACCGTAAATACCAGTAACCCCCGTCTACTGGACTGTAGAATTAGATACTGGCGAATGATAGGCTGTCGATTGTCTGTTTGTTACTGTTGAAATGAATGTGGAAGGAACAGCACCCCAGTGTAAATAATGATTTGTTATAATTTATAAGTTATTAATTTATAATTCACATGTGTCGTGTGCGTTTTATTTTTAGACTTCACTTGCTCTGTACATTTCATAACAGTTATATGATATAAGTATTGAATATCATAAATAAACTTGTATTAATGAAGTTATTTGAATTGTGCATTATTTTATTTGACGGTGCGCGTTCGTTCGCGGCGCTTCCAGGCACGACGGATCTAGGGTGCCCCTATACCTTCAATGCCGAGAAGATTTTCTGGACCCTTCCTCTATTCCCACGCGATTGTCGATGACGGTGCCTCCGCGGCGGTTGAGTTTGATGGGTAGACTTTTTTGTTGATTACTTTAGCAAGGATTCGCCAACCAGAATTCTGCAAAAATCATCATCAAGATTGTAAGATTTTCTAGTTTCATCAAAATTTTACAATTAACAAAAATTTTTGTTATGTCGATCTTAATTTTGAATCGAGTAACTTGTTAAAGTTACTTGTAAAAAAAGTTAAAGTTACGTGTAAAAGTTACGTTAATCAATTTGCAATCTCTTGATTTCCATTTTCTTCCATCATTTGAACGAAATTCATCACAATTTTCACTCCTCTTTTTTAATATGTTTTTCTGCAGTCCTTCCGAGGATATGTCTGGTTAATACTGAAAACGTTTGATGAAAATTTGTTCATTTTTTCTTCCTGTTCCCTTCCATTATAAAACGCCTACGATAAAAAGAAATTGTTTTTTCTTGAAAAAATTCGTACTACTCCAATCAATTAAAAAAGATCTCAGTTCGCTGAGAACCTTACTGCCAGTATATTGTATACTGGGCCCCTGATTCACGAGAGCTCTCGTGACAGTATAATACGTACATCCAGGTTTCTTGTCACATACTATGTTTCGATTTAATGAACCCTTTAAAAGAACATTGCTACCCAGTACTGTACTGGGTATTTACTGTATTCCCGGTGACAGTGTTATTAGTAGCCGTTAAGTGCTACTGCGATTCGATTTGGTTTACGGAGGTGAGTTTAAACGTACCGGAGCAGTATACTCCGCTCACGAGTCAGTTCTCATCTTAGAGCCGATTTGAGTGATATCCTAGTTGGACACGATGTATTTCATCGATGTATAGTGTCAGAAAAATATGCCAACAAACATCCGAGTTGCAGCCGAGGATCTGACTTGAGCGGAGTTTACTGTACCTTCACAACATCAAATTCTAGAGCCGTAAAAAGTTCTCTGAGTGAGAATATTGATTCTAAAGAAAAAAATTGAAAATTCACAAGAATTTCTGAATATAGTTTCATTTTCTTTAACGATACGTTTTTGGAAGGGTGTTCCGGATGCTAGATTCACTTTACTAAGATTTTGAAGGGATGCTCCGGATAATCTAGTTTCACTCTCATCTATACTAATGATAGCTTATGGGGGGTCTGTGGATAATCTAGTTTCACTTTCATCTTTACTAACCATAGATAGATCTTGGAGGGGTGCTCCGGATAGTCTGTTTCACTTTCGTTTTTACTAACCATAGATAGATTTTGGAGGGGTGCCCCGGATAATCTGTTTCACTTTCGTTTTTACTTACGATAGATTTTGGAGGTTTTATTTCTCTCCACCTGGGGGATTTAGATGTTCGGATCCAGTTCAAATGTGGCCGACACTGTGTTAAAACCGAACTCTATAGTGCGTTTGAGTTATCATTCGCTGCTTTAACAGAGAAATGCCTTTGGAAATTTCTTCTGGAGACCGGCCCCAATTTTATAAGATTCACCCCTGCAGTATAGGGTCATGTTTGATCATCATCCCTGACCCCTAGTCAACTAACGATGATATCCGAAATTCGTCCAGACAGCCGCCTTTGCCTTGTCAGCAAATAAAAGGGGCATACAATTTGGCAAAGTATGCAAATTCAATTCACTACCCCGTACTTTTATTTTCAGAATCATGGCTGAGGACGAAGAGGATTCGACGACTTCACGGAAAACTGAAACGATGTTCCAGAAACTCAAATACTCAACACTCAATACTCAAATCAAGAAAAGAAAAATCGAAGCATGTTTACTAAGAAAACTATTCAATTTGATAATAATTGATAAAAAGTTCGGCATTTGATAGAGTTTTACATTCTATTGGAATTTGGTTTTCTTTTTTTTATTTCAGGTTTATCCCAAATTGTTTTTCGAATCATACGAAATACGCAATTCTGATACGTCTGTCATTCTACATATGGCAGAAATTCAGAAGTTTTTGGTATTTACTGTTACCAAAGGGGCAATGGGCAGCATCAGGTTAGACAAGGTCCCCTGAAATAAAAGCCATATATATCAAAAGTGGGAAATTTGAATTTTTTTCCATAAAATGTTTAGTTGTCGTATTTTGCAACTAGAAATGGTTCAGTCTAAAAAAAACTGGAAAAGTGAATATCGGATTTTGATCTTGTTTCAGATCTTGGTGTAGATTGATTAATCCAACATCTATTAGTCATGTGGGATTTTTAGTTGTTGATGGTGTTAGTGTAAATGATTTCAAAGATCACAAAGTTGCCTTCCCCAATTTACAGAATCTCTTCGATTTGGTAATTTGAACTTTTTTCTTTTTAAATTTCTGTTTATTTGCTTTGAACTAAAAGTATTTATGTAATAATATCAATGCTGTCAACGATGTAAGATTTCACAAAGCGAAATTATGACTGATAAGCTGGTAATTTCACGAAAACCTTTTCGTCTCAATGACTTTATCTCGGTGATTTGCCATTATCGAAAGAACCCTTTTGAAATATTTCCTTTGATTTCAGTCAGTGAAAGTTTTAACTCCTGATTGTTATGGAATGGATGTAGCTGATGAGGTATTCAAGATACCTATGACCAAGGATCGAATCAATTCGCATGTCAAAAAATTTGGAAGTAAGTTAAATCAATCTCATAGATGACGGAGAGCAAGGGCTGAGTACTTTAAGCATATTTTGGTGCCTAATTTTTACCAATTTTGTGTCGATGTACATATTCATCACTGTTTCACCCTTGATTAATCTTCATCATTAATCATGCTTATTTTAAGTTGTTTTAGCAGTTAATCCTTTAAAACTGGGCCTCAATTAAAAGACAAGTTCTCAGATTTTAGTGCTTTGTAAAAATTATGGGTATTGCATCAAATTTAGAAACATTTCTATCACAGTACCAACGAAAGTTGAAGGCCCCAGAGAGAACAACGGACCGGTACAAAACGAAGACGGGTTCCGCGCTCGAAATATTAGACATAAAAAGAAAATTGGAATATCTGAAATCGAAGACGTGTTTCCGCGCACTTGGTTACTGTTAAACGTTCATGAGATGCTGCGTGAAGGCTACATTCTACCTGGTACAGGTGAATAATCCGAATTCATTAACATCGGTATTTTGTCCTAAAAATCTTCTCTGTAAAATTCACCCATTAGTTCCCACCGTAAGGCATGCTGTTGAACCTTTCTTTTTAATTCCTCAACCCATTTAGCACGACTTGGAGCATTATCATAATCAAACTCTTTTACAGTCATCGTAGTAACAACTATCATAATGTTGATGACTTAAAACGAGCTACATTTATTGACCTTAGTAAAGCTTTGTCTTATTAGATAAGTTGTACGTATATGACATTGGAGGTCCCGCACTGTCTTTCAAAAGTTATTTAGGAAATAGAGAAATGTGCGGTGTAGATTTTGAAATATCAATTTTTGATAGTCACCTGTTTATAAGAAATCCATCACATCACTATCATAATATCTCGACAACATTTTCCACGAATTTCACTGAATCACCGAAAATAATATAAATCATTTACTTGTTTTATACCTGGTTTTTTGCTTACGCTACCTAATACGTACAAACTTCTAAATCTCTTAGTGAACATAAATATAAATTTGAAAATAACACAATTTCTGGCTATATCAATTAGTATAAAGTTTTCGGCATTTATTACATAATGGATAAGGTGACCCATTGATACAAGCATTTTCCTTTTTGGGCACCTTCATTGGCATTATAACTCCTGCAACATATTTCATATGCATTTAGTTATATATCTACAAAAATGCTTATTATATCATATCATAATTTCAATGTAAATAAAGAATATAATAACTAACATTACTACTATCGCTTCATTTTCGCACAGGTCACAAAGACGCCAACTATGTCTACACGACGACCGGGAATTATCTACCAGTTACCGATCGCAGTCCCATGTTCGCTTTGGATTGTGAAATGGTACGAAACCATGCCTTCTTTCGATATTGTTGAAGCAAACTTGAATAAAGTAGATGTGTACCCTCTTATATTCGGATATGTTTTATATTGTTTTTTAGGTGTTTACTCAAGAGACAACGAATGAGCTAGCACGAGTATCTCTCGTCTCAGAGGATGGAGTTTGCATCTTTGATACTTTAGTCAAACCATACGCTGTGATTACTGATTATCGTACGAAGTGAGTATTTGAGTAATTGAAGTAAACTGAAGTTCTACAATTTTAGACAATATGACTGACATTTTTTGAGATGCTCCCTAACGTGATTATCTTTTGGCAGCGGTGTCATCGATATAGCAAAGTAGTGGCGAAGCATTCCTGATATTACCTGGAAAAGTCTCGGAAAATACTTTACCTTCTCCTTGTCACGTATGCAGAGCTCTTAGCTGTTATTTGAATTATCTATGTATTTACAGATATAGCGGCATTAGGAAGCAAATGCTCAAGTATGTAACAACTCGTTTAGGAGACGTACAACGAACCATACAGAAATTGTTACCACCGGACGCGATACTGGTAGGACAATCGATTTGCAAAGATCTGGAAGCTTTGAAGGTAACATCTTCATTGAAAAGTGCAGAAAACTAGCATATACCGTCGAACCTATTTTATCCAGAATACTAAAGGCTATAACAAAAAATTAATTCCAGGAGAAAGTGAAAATGGATGAACAATTTGCCAATATGTGACAAGATGTCGATATTATTGTATTTTGTAGATGTATCATCCGTATATCATTGATACAAGCACTATTTATAACCGAACCGGTCAACGAACTAGAAAAACTGGCCTTGCTCGACTCACTCGGATTTTCTTTGGGTAAGTTTAGAAAATCATCATTTCTGGTTTCTGTCGAGGATTCATAGCAGTCGTTGAAAGTGTTTGAGTTTAGGAGGGTTAGTGAAAGTGTCCGGGTTGAGATAGATCTGGAAAACTAACTTCAAATGGATCAGTGAACTCCTTTTTGCTCTGTTTTGAATCATTGTGATTCAGTTCGGGTTTTTCTTTCAACAGTACTGAAATTCAAGCTCAATCTAGTGGACACAATCCAATCGAAGATGCTTCGTCTGCATTGAATTTAGTTCTACTTAAATTAAGTAAAGGTGAAGAAGTTCCATAATATTCCTAGTTCAATTTGGTTTTCACCAAAGTCTTAATAGACCAATAAAGTATCGATTTTTATTTTAGGGTTTGAATTCGGTGATGTGATACTTGAATCTCAAAACTTATCTCATTCAAAAGCATCTCACTCCGCTACCGCAGAGGACTTCTCAGCCATTCGGCCCGTGTCATTCCAAACACAAACTGAAACTTGGAGAGATGAAGCTAAAATGAAAGTCTTTCATTCGTGTGGTCAGAAATTGTACGATGACTTTTTCGCGACGATTAAGACCTGCGGCAAAACTGGTATGGTATATTAAAATACAGGCAGCAAACTTCACGTACACAAAATTATAAAGATATTGGTTGCATTGGTTTGAAGCACGCGTCATCTATTTCATCATTTGATAATGTATTAAACAATTATATCTTTTATCTCAATTTGAGAAATGATGATAAACAGAAAAAAAGGGGCGGCTCTAGGAAAATTGGAAGACCGAAGTCTAGAAGAAAAGAAAGGACATTCTTCTGATAAAGCAGCCATAGGCTACTAGCGGGGTTTGAGGGGATGTCAAATTTGCATTTTTTATCTTGAAATAGGGATTGTTATTTATTTGATAGGTAGATTTCGTTCGATTTTTTGATTTGGTGTCACTTACAAACCCATCACACGTGCCTGGGGCGAAACAGGGGGTTTTGACTTTGAAATCGGAAATCGAAGTACATAGCTCTGTGGTCGGCGTCCGAGTTAACAAAATTTTCTGTTAAAATCAAAGTACATAATTGGGAAGTTCGGTTCCGGTTCATTCAAACAATCTTCCAACCAGTCTTAGCCGGCAAACGACTGATTGGGGTTAATTTAGTTGGCTGCCGAGATTTCTTATTAATACATTACAAGGTTGAAGATCATTTCACCCATTTTTACATTATTTGTGTAATTTATAATTTATGATGTTACTGATAAAATTTTTCTGTTTTATACTTTTAAGGTGTTATAATTGATAAAAAGTCTAATGCTACTCACGAAAGCGACAACGTTCATTATGAATATTGCGACAATTATGACGAAATCGTTAAGAAAGCCGCTTCGACTATTACAAAGTTTGATTTCTCGTTTATTCGTTTGGAAGGTTACAGAAAACTTACCGAGATAGAGATGGGTAGAGACCTCGGAGAAAGACTGGTACGTGTGAATAATTTTCAAGGTCATTGGTTTTTGTAGTGTTCACCAGGGGGCATTGAATTTAGCAGAATAACATTGTGTTTCCATATTATGTTCATACCTACTAAGTTGCAAAATTGTTCCAAATCGTATACTTTATGATTATTGTTTCCGGGTCATTGGTTCAGTATGGGCAGGGGGCATTACGTTACACAATTAAGTGGTATAACCATATATATTGTTGCCTATATGCATAATTTGTAACCACAATCAATTGGAAAATCCTAGCTCATGACAAGTTTTATGGAGTCGTAAGTTCATTGATTAATGAATTTGTTCATGAATTTGTTCAGGGAACGTTGAATATTGAAATTGTCAGATTGTTGAGCATGATGTCCCTGGACCCGTTTTTCAATCAATAGTGTTTTTCTTCGTAGGATTGTTTGAAGCAGTTAGACTCTCGTATTAAACAGCTTCACGATTTGTTCCCTAACAACTCGGTTGTCGTGGTATTATTAACCGGCAGGAAAACACCGACCACTTCGAGTAGCATTGAGAACGCGCTGTGTTTCGTGAAAGTCACCCATTCACCGGAATTATTGAGATTTTAATGATGCCCGGACTTGTTATGAATCTGCTGATGGAAACTTATATTATCTATCATATTATTATGTTATTTTATTATCATCAAGTTAACAAATATGTATATGTATATTTTTATGTCTAATTTCTCATGAAAAATGGCCCCAACGTCGTGAAGTCAATCTAAGATAAAAAAGAAAAACTACAGTCACAGAAAAGCATTTTGCTATCAAAATTGGATTTAAATTTTCTAATATCTTATCATATTTGATGAGAACGAATTTATTCTGATGGAGTGATTGAAATCGAAATAAACCGAATAATTTCGCCAATTCATCAATCGGCGCCGTCACTGGTTTTTTGACGCCGTAAAAACCGTTACAATGGACACCATCAATACTTTATTCTGTATTTCATACAAGCGCGGGCTAATCGAGGCTGTGTTGCATCGTGGAGTCTAACACGAAAGGTAGCATGTATTCCAGAATACAGCGAACAAAGTGCCAATTCCCCTCCCCCGAAAGTGCCATTTTGAGTCAACCTGTTTTATACTGTAAGTTAACAATTATAATACGGGCACCTGTTGGCCAGTGGTCGTTGCCCTGCACATGATATGAAGTGCCCTTCTAAAATCCGCAATACAGTTTAAAATGACTGCCCCTGGTTCACGGCGGCCATATTTATCTATTGACCCGTTCCGTTTCTGTAAACCTATACAGTTGAACCTCGTTACAGCGAACTTCACTGGACCAGAAAATATGCTCGTTATAAACCGATAGTTCGTTACACCCAATATGAAATTAAACAATAGATTTTCTTACTTGGGACAAAATTCTATATTTCCTATATCTGACTAATCGTTGTATCCGAGTTCGTTATAACGAGGTTACACTGTATATCCTGATACAATGTATTTAGTTTTGCATAATTTTTTACTTGTCTTGAAGGGGTTCAATGTATTGATTTCAACATGATATTTACATATGGATAAAAAAGAAACTGTTTCTTCTTCTGTTTCTGGATTCTTGATTATCTGAACTCTCTACCGAGGATTTAATCTGACTAAATAAGTGATTTATGATAAACATGTGTCGGTGTGCGCGTAAAAGATTTCACTTGCTTTGTATCTTATACCAGCTATTTTCATCGCGCGACCCGGTGCTGGTTATTCTCAGTGTCGGGTAGTCTTAGAGCCGTTGTGCTACTGAGCTTCGATTTCGTTTACGGAGGTGAAGTAAAGTGTACTTCAACACGGATTTCAGATTTATAACCTATGTGAGAGGTTGTGATTCTGAAAAACGAATTGAACATTCAGTAACGATTTCTGAATGGGCCGATATATAGTATTACTTTCATTTTCTTGTAAGATAGATTTCGGGAGTGCTCCTGGTAATCTAGATTCACGGCTTTCGCTTTTAATTCTGAAGATACACTTTTGAAGGGATGCTCCAGATAATCTAGTTTCACTCATTTTTAATCTAGGTTCATTTTGATTTTTTTCTAACGGTGCATTCTAGCCCACTTATGGCTTATGTCCCAGCAGGCTATTGCGTTCACCTTCGGCGCTCGCCTCGTTTTATACAGAAATGTGAATTATTCCCTCATGACAGCCATCATCAAATGGAGAACACAAAAGTTTTGAAATTTCCCAGACCCCCCTTTGATGGCTGCGTACCTTCGGCGCTCGCCTCGTTGGGGTGCCCTTCGTGATAACGTGTGTGCCCCGCGATTACTCGTATGGTCCCAACCTTCCAAAAATCCTGGCCCCCGCCCTATGGATGGGCTGTTTAGGGGTGTTTTTCTTTCGTCTTTCTCCCTCTCTCGGGGCGCCAGCAGAAATGTACAAGATTTGCTTCATTCTATATGTAAGTTTAAAATTTTGAAATTCACATCGACCCAAAACTCACAGAATTCTATCTTTTGAGTAGAAACAGCAATTTACAAGATTATCTTCATTCAGCTACGTAGCAACTACGTATATTAGGCGTCAATTGTGAAAATATACTATAGCCGCATTTGCTTAATTCAATTTACCATTGAAACGAATTTGATCCGATCTAGCGAATCATAGAGACTGGTCGTTGTGTGTTGGATTAATTTCATGTTAAAACGTTCAATAGACGCCGGTTTGAAAGGATGCAGCAACATTTGACTCGACCGATACAAGATGGCGAGCAATACTTCACTGACAGTTAGGTCGTGTCCAGAACCGAAGTTGATACCGATACATTACGTTCGTTACTATGTCAATGTATACGGTATGGGTCCGCTTTGCGTTATCGGTATAATTCTGAACGCGATATCTTCAGTTATATTAGGCCGTCTGCGTAGGGCGCACCGCTCCGTTTTCGCGCTATGGATCCTGGCTATCGTCGAGATAGGATTCTTGGTAAACAAGCTGTTCAGAGAACCACTGAGATTCATTGTATTTCACATCATCTATGGACGTTACGTGTTTGGTCAAAAGAATGGTAGGATTTTTCCACGCATACAGCGCGCTCTAACGATACCAAACGTCACGCTTCAAGCCACTCGTAATTGGGTAACTGTTTTGATTCAATTCGAGCGCCTTTTTATCATAGTTTTCCCGTTAAAAGCTCCAATTGTAATCACACCACGCCGTTTAACTGTATTTTGTGCATCGATGAGTTTTGTATTTATGCTGTACGTTATTTTTGAATGGTGGTACAGCATACCGATATACATTACCACGGGGTGCATCAGTCTGGACAAAAGCACATCGAAAAGTAGAATTCCGGGACTCCCAAGACGTTATGCTTTCACCCTAGTACCTGTAGTCCTGACTGCAATATCAAATACAATCCTGTTAATTTGGCTTGCTGTTAATAGGGGACGCCGGCGCTCATTGCTGAACCCGTCGTCGACAGCGCCGCCTGGTGGCAACACGAAATCTAACTCCCAAACGAAAGCGACCTTGATCGTCATTTATGTTTGTACAGCATTTTTAATCTTAGAATTTCCTCAAATATTCATGGTAACAGCCAGATTCTTCATAAAAGGAGTATATTGGACAGAAGTATTTATTGCAGGGGCTATGACTACTTTGCTAAATTCATGTATTAACTTTTTTATATATGTCATATTTATTAAGAATTTCAGAGAAAAACTTTCCGAAATGGCGTGTTGTGTAGCGGAAAAATGGCCCCAACGTCGTGAAGTCAATCTAAAATAAAAAAGAAAAACTGATGTCACAGAAAAGCATTTTGATGTCTCAGTATCAAAATAAGATTAAAATGTTTTTAATGCCTTTTCATATTTGATGAGAACGAATTTATTCTGATGGAGTGATTGGAATTCGAAATAAACCGAAAAAGTTTGGCAGATCAACTATCGGAGAATATATTATTGACTTGTTTCTGTAAACTAGCAAAGAACCCGTCCCTGGACGGGTTTTTCTCGTGGTTAAGTTTGAGTTGATTATTTCGCATGTGATTGGAAGATTTGACTTAACTTGATTTGGATGGTCGGTTGAATTTACATTTTATGGTCTCTTTTGTTAAATCGAAGTGAATTATTGGAAAAACATTTCAGTTCATTTCTTTATACTGTAAAACTATTATACGTGATCTCCCGTACAGCAAGGGAGATCTTGGGAACTTAGATATGACGTACCGATGTGATACTCTTTCAAGGGTGTTCAAGTATAGGCCCTTCACCAACTGAAGATGTCCCGTGCCCGGTGGAGGGCACAGGTAGCAAAACCACAGTAAAAGTATGTATAGCAAAACTATAGCGAAAGAGTGAGAAGAATATATTGCCTTAACAACTTTTTCTGTAAAATGTTAAGTCATTGGTGCAGCAGTGGTGATATGTCTTCGGGGTTTATCACGGGGCCGGTATTTCAACTGACAAAATAGGCTTGAAGATAACAGATGCAAAGTCGTTTTATTGCGCGATAAAATGAAAAACACTTGTTTTATCGCGCAATAAAACGACATTTTTCGTGTTATTCCCGCGTTAAAACGGAAAATGGAGAAAACGGAATTTGTTCTTTCGTTTTGTCATGATGTAAAACGAATAAAAAACATTCCATTGCGTTAATTTTCTCGTTATGGGAGAGTTAAAACATGGCCTGGCCTGGCCCGGTTCAAAACATGGCCTGGCCTGGCCCTTTGTTTTGGCCTGGCCCTAAATGAAAATAAGATAATTATAAATCATGTAAATACCGGTAAATAATAATAATAATAACAATAATTATAATAAACTTTGACCTAAATTAAATTCAAACAACTTTATTGAATTAATTTAAAAAATACCGTGAGACATAACTGGCCACTATCAAACCGGAAGTGGTCCATAACTTCCTTGTTTTTAGGGCTAGGTGAACCAAATTTGGTATCTAGGGACTATAGGGCATGCCCTAGAAGGTGCTCCATAAAAATTCAAGATGGCCACTATCAAACCGGAAGTGGTCCATAACTTCCTTGTTTTTGTATTTGGTTCACCTAGCCCTAAAACAAGGTAGTTATGGACCACTTCCGGCTTGATAGTGGCCATCTTGAATTTTGATGGGGCACCGTCTAGGGCATGCCCTATAGTCCCTAGATACCAAATTTGGTTCAGCTAGGCCAAGAAACAAGGAAGTTGTCTCACGGTATTTCTTAAATTAATTCAATAAAGTTGTTTGAATTTAATTTAGGTCAATGTTCATTATTATTATTGTTATTATTATTATTCACCGGTATTTACATGATTTATAATTATCTTATTTTCATTTAGGGCCAGGCCAAAACAAAGGGCCAGGCCAGTACCGGGTAGCGCGATAAAAATAGCGAGTACCAGGTAGTCTTATAGCCGTTGTTCCGAATGCGACTGAGCTTCGATTTCGTTTACGGAGGTGAAGTAAAATGTACTTCAACACGGATTTCAGATTTATAACCTATGTGAGAGGTTGTGATTTTGAAAAAAGGAATTGAACATTCAGTAACAAGTTCTGAATGGGCCTATGTATAGTATTACTTTTATTTTCTTGTAAGATAGATTTCGGGAGTGCTCCTGGTAATCTAGTTTCACGGCTTTCGCTTTTAATTCTGAAGATACACTTTTGAAGGGGTGCTCCAGATAATCTAGTTTCACTCATTTCTAATCTAGGTTCATTTTATATTTTCTAACGGTGCATTCTAGCCCACTTAAGGCTTATGTACCAGCAGGCTATTGCGTTCACCTTCGGCGCTCACCTCGTTTTATACAGAAATATGAATTATTCCCTCATGACAGCCATCATCAAATGGAGAACACAAAAATTTTGAAATTTCCCAGACCCCCCTTCGGCGCTCTCCTCGTTGGGGTGCCCTTCGTGATTACGTGTGCGCCCCCGCGATACCTCGTACGCCAGTCTGGTCCCCACCTTCTAAACATCCTGGCCCCGCCCTATGGATGGGTTTTTAGGGGGTGCTTTTCTTTCGTCGTTCTCCCTCTCTCGGGGCGGTAGCAGAAGATTCTACACTAAAATTCGTGAATTGCGGCCGCATTCCTTTATTTCTATATGTAAGTTAAAAATGTTGAAATTCACATCGACCCAAAACTCACAGAATTCTATCTTTTGAGTAGAAACAGCAATTTACAAGATCATCTTCATTCAGCTACGTAGCAACTACGTATATTAGGCGTCAATTGTGAAAATATACTATAGCCGCATTCGCTTAATCCAATTTACCATTGAAACAAATTTGATCCGATCTAGCGAATCATAGAGACGTTGTGTGTTGGATTAATTTCATGTTTAAACGTTCAATAGACGCCGGTTTGAAAAGATGCAGCAACATTTGACGCAGAACTAGAAGGGACTCGACCGATACAAGATGGCGAGCAATACCTCACTGACAGTTAGGTCGTGTCCAGAACCGAAGTTGATACCGATACATTACGTTCGTTACTATGTCAATGTTTACGGTATGGGTCCGCTTTGCGTTATCGGTATAATTCTGAACGCGATAACTACAGTAATATTGGGCCGTCTGCGTAGGGCGCACCGCTCCGTTTTCGCGCTATGGATCCTGGCTATCGTCGAGACAGGGTTCTTGGTAAACAAGCTGTTCAGAGTACCACTGAGATTCATTGTATTTCACATCATCTATGGACGTTACGTGTTTGGTCAACCTAATTGTAGGATTTTTCCACGCATACAGCGCGCTTTAACGATACCAAACGACACGCTTCAAGCCACTCGTAATTGGGTAACTGTTTTGATTCAATTCGAGCGCCTTTTTATCATAGTTTTCCCGTTAAAAGCTCCAATTGTAATCACACCACGCCGTTTAACTGTATTTTGTGCATCGATGAGTTTTGTATTTATGCTGTACGTTATTTTTGAATGGTGGTACAGCATACCGATATACATTACCACGGGGTGCATCAGTCTGGACAAAAGCACATCGAAAAGTAGAATTCCGGGACTCCCAAGACGTTATGCTTTCACCCTAGTACCCGTAGTCCTGACTGCGATATCAAATACAATCTTATTGATTTGGCTCGCTGTTAATAGGGGGCGCCGGCGCTCATTGCTGAACCCGTCGTCGACAGCGCCGCCTGGTGGCAACACGAAATCTAACTCCCAAACGAAAGCGACCTTGATCGTCATTTATGTTTGTACAGCATTTTTAATCTTAGAATTTCCTCAAATATTCATGGTAACAGCCAGATTCTTCATAAAAGGAATATATTGGACAGAAGTATTTATTGCAGGGGCTATGACTACTTTGCTAAATTCATGTATTAACTTTTTTATATATGTCATATTTATTAAGAATTTCAGAGAAAAACTTTCCGAAATGGCGTGTTGTGTGGCGGAAAAATGGCCCCAACGTCGTGAAGTTAATTTAAAATAAAAAAGAACAACTGAAGTCACAGAAAAGCATTTTGATATCTTAATATTTAAATAAGATTTAAATTTTTTTCAAAATCTTATCGTATTTGATAAGAAAGAATTTATTCTGATGGAGTGATTAGAATTCGAGATAAACCGAATAATTTCGCCAAATCATCAATCGGCGCCGTTCACTGGTTTTTTGACGCCGTAAAAACCGTTTCAATTGAGTCCATCGATACTAAATTCTGTATTTCATACAAGCACGGGCTTATCGAAGCTGTGTCGCATGGGGAGTCTAACACGAAAGGTAGCATGCATTCCGGAATACAGAGAAAAAGTGCCAATTCCCCTCCCCTGAAAGTGCCATTTTGAGTCAACCTGTCTTATGCTGTATTAAGTTAACAATACCACGGGCATATATGTTAAATTGGCCAGTAAGTAGTCGTTGCCCCGCATTGAAGAAGTGCCCTTCTAAAATACAGAATACAGTTGAAAATGACTACCCCTGATTCAGGGCGGCCATATCTATTGACCCGTTCCGTTTCTGTAAACTTATACAGTGGAACCTTGTTTCAGCGAACTTCACTGGACCAGAAAATATGTTCGTTATAAACTGATAATTTGTTACATCCAATATGAAATTAATTAATAGATTTCCTTCCTCGGGACAAAATTCTATATTATTCATATACAATCAATCGTTGTATTCGAGTTCGCTATAACGAGGTTCCACTGTATATCCTGATACAATGTATGTAGTTTTGCATAATTTTTGACTTGTCTTGAGAAGGGGTCATGTTAACCCGAAAACATTCAACGTATTGATTTCAACATGATCGGATAAAAAAGGAACTGTTTCTTCTTCTATGGATTCTTGATTATTTGAACTCTATACCGAGGATTTTATCTGACTAAATAAGTGATTTATGATAAACATGTGACGGTGTGCGTTTTGTTTTTAGATTTCGCTTGCTCTGTATCTTGACTACGGTGCTACCAGCAATTTTCATCGCACGACCCGTTGTGTTGCGCGACTGAGCTTCGATTTCGCTTACGGAGGTGAAGTAAAATTGTAATTCAACGCGGATATCAGATTTATAACCTATGTGAGTGGTTGTGACTCTGAAAAGAATTGAACACTCACTAACATTTTCTGAATGGGTCTATATATATAAGATAGTTTTTGGGAGTGCTCCGGGTAATCTAGTTTCACTTTCGCTTCTTATACTGAAGATACACTTTTGAAGGGGTGCTCCAGATAATCTAGTTTCACTCATTTTCAATCTAGATTTATTTTGATTTTTTCTGACAGTGCATTCTAGCCCATTTAAGGCGCCGTTACGTCCAAGCAGGCTATTGCGTTCACCTTCGGTGCTCGCCTCGTTTTATAAAAAAAAAAGAATTATTTCCTCATGACAGCCTTCAAATGGAGAACAGAAAAGTCTTGAAATTCCCCAGACCCCCCTTTGATGGCTTCGTACCTTCGGCTTTCGCCTCGTTGGGGTGCCCTTCGTGATTACGAGTGTGCCATCTGCGATTACTTGTATGCCAGTCTGGGCCCCACCTTCCAAAAATCCTGGCCCTCGCCCTATGGATGGGCTGTTTAGGGGTGTTTTTCTTTCGTCTTTCTCCCTCTCTCGGGGCGCCAGCAGAAATGTACAAGATTTGCTTCATTCTATATGTAAGTTAAAAATTTTGAAATTCACATCGACCCAAAACTCACAGAATTCAATCTTTTCAGTAGAAACAGCAAATTATAAGATTATCTTCCTTCAGCTACGTAGCAATTATATATTATATTAGGCGTCAATGTTGTGAAAATTTACTAAAGCCGCATCTGCTTAATTCAGTCTGTCATTGAAACAAATTTGATCTTCCCGAATTGTAGAGAGACTCGTTGTGTGTTGGATTAATTTCATGTTTAAACGTTCAATAGACGCCGGTTCGAAAGGATGCAGCAACATTAGACGCAGAACTAGAAGGGATTCGATCGATACAAGATGGCGAGCAATACTTCACTGATAGTTAGGTCGTGTCCAGAACCGAAGTTGATACCGATACATTACGTTCGTTATTATGTCAAGGTTTACGGTATGTGTCCGCTTTGCGTTATCGGTATAATTCTGAACGCGATAACTACAGTTATATTGGGCCGTCTGCGTAGGGCGCACCGCTCCGTTTACGCGCTATGGATCCTGGCTATCGTCGAGATAGGATTCTTGGTAAACAAGCTGTTCAGAGAACCACTGAGATTCATTGTATTTCACATCATCTATGGACGTTACGTGTTTGGTCAACCTAATGGTAGGATTTTTCCACGCATACAGCGCGCTTTAACGATACCAAACGTCACGCTTCAAGCCACTCGTAATTGGGTAACTGTTTTGATTCAATTCGAGCGCCTTTTTATCATAGTTTTCCCGTTAAAAGCTCCAATTGTAATCACAGCACGCCGTTTAACTGTATTTTGTGCATCGATGAGTTTTGTATTTATGCTGTACGTTATTTTTGAATGGTGGTACAGCATACCGGTATACATTACCACGGGGTGCATCAGTCTGGACAAAAGCACATCGAAAAGTAGAATTCCGGGACTCCCAAGACGTTATGCTTTCACCCTAGTACCCGTAGTCCTGACCGCGATATCAAATACAATCTTGTTAATTTGGCTCGCTGTTAATAGGGGACGCCGGCGCTCATTGCTGAACCCGTCGTCGACAGCGCCGCCTGGTGGAAACACGAAATCTAACTCCCAAACGAAAGCGACCTTGATCGTCATTTATGTTTGTACAGCATTTTTAATCTTAGAATTTCCTCAAGTATTCATGGTAACAGCCAGATTCTTCATAAAAGGAATATATTGGACAGAAGTATTTATTGCAGGGGCTATGACTACTTTGCTAAATTCATGTATTAACTTTTTTATATATGTCATATTTATTAAGAATTTCAGAGAAAAACTTTCCGAAATGGCGTGTTGTGTAGCGGAAAAATGGCCCCAACGTCGTGAAGGCAATTTAAAATAAAAAAGAAAAACTGATGTCACAGAAAAGCATTTTGATGTCTCAGTATCAAAATACGATTAAATTGTTTTTAATGCCTTATCATATTTGATGAGAACGAATTTATCCTGATGGAGTGATTGGAATTCGAAATAAACCGAAAAAGTTCGGCAGATCATGAATATATTATTGACTTGTTTCTGTAAACTAGCAAAGAACCCGTCCAGGGACGGGTTTTATCGTGGTTAAGTTTGAGTTGATTATTTCACATGTGATTGGAAGATTTGACTTGACTTGATTTGGGTGGTCGGTTGAATTTACATTTTATGGTCTCTTTTGTTAAATCGAAGTGAATTATTGGAAAAACATTCCAGTTCATTTTTTTATACTGTAAAACTATTATACGTGATCTCCCGTACAGCAAGGGAGATCTTGGGAACTTAGATATGACGTACCAATGTGATACTCTTTCACGGGTGTTCAAGTACAGGCCCTTCACCAACTGAAGATGTCCCGTACCCGGTGGAGGGCACAGGTAGCAAAACCACAGTAAAAGTATGTATAGCAAAACTATAGCGAAAGAGTGAGAAGAATATATTGCCTTAACAACTTTTGTTTTCAACTGACAAAATAGGCTTGAAGATAAGATGCAAAGTCGTTTTATTGCGCGATAAAACGAAAAAAACTTGTTTTATCGCGCGATAAAACGACATTTTTCGTGTTATTTCTGCGTTAAAACGGAAAATAGAGAAAACGGAATTTGTTCTTTCGTTTTATCATGATGTAAAACGAATAAAGAAATCATTCCATTGCGTTAATTTCCTCGTTATATCGCGTGATAAAACGAGTTTTTCTTGTTTTAACGCGGTAATTTCTCGTTTTACCGTGGTAATATTTGTTTTATTGCTCGATAAAACCACTTTTTCTCGTTTTATTGAGCGATAAAACGACTTCACGACGGTACGAGTAAAGGCAAATGCGACCATGTCGAACGTTATGACGTAGCGCGTCTCGGGTTAAATGGGGCTCGCCGCGCTGAGCGCTGCCGCGAGATGGCGCGCGCGTGTTAGTGGCCCTAGTGATTTGAATTTGAATTGTAAACAACATTTTATTCATCTCCGCGTTCGAGCGAATTGACGATTTGAAAAGCGCTTGAATCTATTATAATGCCTCGCTATTGTTGTGTACCCCTTTGTAAGTCAAGAGTAGGCGGATTTAAGTTCCCTACGAACACAGATTTGAAAATGAAATGGCTTGTTGCGATAAAACGACTACAGAGTAGCGAGAAATCTGCAAAATTATGGCAGCCATCGGATACAGCTATCGTATGCCATCGACATTTTTTACCAACGGACTATAAACAGACACTTACCGGTAAATATGGCTTTCCTATTGAGTTTTCCAACTAAGGTGAAATAAGCGGTCAAGATCCAAGGCAGGCTGATTCGTTTAGGCCTCAGCTTGGGCCTATCGATATTATGCAATGTCGATGTTTTGAACTTTTTTTAAAAAGCCAGGCGCTTATTTTCATATCATCATAGTAGTTTGTTGATAACAGGATAATGATATAACTCAATTATGATAATAACAACAATAGGCCTAATAATTTATGTGGTAGATTTATCTTTTTAATTTAAAGGTTGTTGACTTGACTGGCAGCTGTTGATCTTTGAGTAGAAATATGTTTTTTTCTTTATGTGTTTCAGGTTCTAGAAGAAAATTAAAAGAGAATGCCATTCCGCGTATATTTGCCTTCACACCACCAGTTTCCTCAGATTCAGAGAGAGAAAGTAGAGCCAGTCGGCGAAGATTAAAACTGGAGGAAGAACCTGTACACCATGACATAGCCACTGAAGTTGAAATAGGCCTACAACATACCAGCAATTACAGAATGGACATAATAGAGGAACCAACCAATAAAAACACTAACTTGGATAAGAATATTCAGTGTTCCCTCCTTTCAGATCAATTTTTCTGTATCGAGAGATTTATGGTGGATCCTAGGTCGATCAAATATTACACCAGTTTTAAAGACTATGAACATTTGATGATGTTTTTCAGTGTACTAGGACCTGCTGCGTACGATTTGAATTACAAATGTCAGAAACTAACACCGGTCAATCAATTTTTCTTGACATTAATCAAATTAAGGCGTGCCAAGGAAGATATAGAACTGAGTATTCTGTTCGGCATATCAGAGAGTGTAGTTTCTAGGATTGTGTTAACCTGGGTAAACTTCATGTATTTCCAATTAAGTGAAATCAATACATGGCCAGAGAGAGAAGAGATAGACTGTTTCATGCCCAGTGGCTTTAAGCATCATTTTCCGTCAACCAGAGTTATTTTAGATGCTACAGAGATTCCAATTGAAAAGCCGTCGAATGTAAAATCTCAAACTGCAACTTTCAGCACATACAAACATAAGAACACGCTTAAAACTATGGTTGGAATATCACCGAGAGGGGTCGTTAGTTATGTAAGTGAAAGTTATGCGGGTTCAACAAGTGACCGACAAATCATTGAACGATCCCAGCTGTGTTCAAACACCTCAAAATACTTCAGCTCGAATGACAGCATCATGGCCGATAGAGGTATAATGGTACAAGATCTTTTTGCTACCAAGAACATTAAGGTGAACACCCCAACTTTATTGAAGGGCAAGAGTCAACTTGAACCTGAACAAGTAGTTCATGATCGTAGAGTAGCCAGTAAACGCATCCAAGTAGAAAGAGTAATCGGATTGTCAAAAACTTTTCTTATTTTGAAAAAAGACCTGCCGCTTAGTAAAGTCAATATGGGTTCTAGGATAGTTTATGTTTGTTTCAGTATAAGCAATTTCAGACCAGCTATTGTGAACGAATTTGCTTAACCTTATTGTTAATGTCTGTTAATTGATATCTAAAGTATATATTTTTGAGTTTTGTTTTGAGATTCATCGAAACCCCTGCTTTAAAGAAACATCATTGTTTCTCTTAATAGATTATTTAGGTAAATCCCAAATTCTTAGATATCAATTATGGGCCTGGACTGTAATTAATTGTCTGTCGTTGATATTCAAAATCTGTGCGCAATATAACCTATTTCACTTTGACTTAATCCACTCTTTTGCAGTGTTTTCAATTCAAAGGACAAACTAATTTTCATTCCAGTAACAAACCCTTTTATTGATTTAAAACTGGTAAAAACCAAAAATACAACAACGCTACATAAAATCTTTTTAAAATGCATGATAACACAGATATTTTATGTAAAATGGAAGAGTTTGAGTTTTGGGACTAAAGCATTCATGCCATAGTCAGGCGCAGCACATAATGAAATAATAAATAATCATGGTAATGAAATATGGTCAGAAAAGGAGTAAATCATTAATTTTCAAACTTTTGACCCACCATCGTCAGTAATTATGCATATAACTACACAACCTGACAAGTATATCTGTTTGAAATAACTATATATGATAAAAAATATTGATAATAGATGATAAAAAATATTAAAACTTAAAAGTATCAACAAATAGTAAGCCGATATTGACATGAAATCTATATCATACAATTGGGATGTACATGTATTTACAAATTTAGTTGTATGAAGAAACAATTTCACCGAAACGAGATGCAGTTAATCGTAGCTGCCTTTCCTGAAACCATTGACTAGATTCTGCCTGCTTCCTAGTACTCCTTTCTAGTAATATTGCCTGTGTTTCATTTAACTGAAAAGGCAAAATGGAATATTAATTATAAGCACAGAGGGAAGGATAACATAGGTCACTCTCAGACACGTTGATTAAAAACTTACCTTAATAGAGTTTTCCACCCAATATTCAAGCAAAGTTTTTTTCAGATAATCATGGTCAATTGCTGCTGTTTTGATATCGGCTTTCTTGTACTTATACTTGATGGGTAGGTCTAAAGACGATACAGAGCAGTAATTAAGGACAATTCCCCGGACATAATCCTCGTATCCAGCTGATTTCCGGTATTTCACAGGCCTTGGATCCTCCATTGATACCTCGCGTTTCTTTGATTTTGATAGAGGTAAGTCACCAGCCTTGACAGGGGAACCTGTTAAGAAGTGACGGGTAAATTTAAACAAGGTCACAGCCGAGCTAAAAATTGAAAACCAAGTACATTATGTAAAACATTGCCATTACATCAGAATTTATAAAAAATAAGATATATAGGGTACGAATTTGCTGAATGGTGGCGATGTAACCAAACAACTTACCAGTATAAACAGACTTGGGCTTATGGAATGTTTGTAGATTTTCCGTACACGATTTAAGTATTTCGGGAGCGTTAGGCCCATCTGATGACACAAAATTAGCAAACATCAAAAGTACAGCCGCGACATGCTTACAGGTCCCATTAGGACCCTTACCGGCAGGGCACTCACAATGGCTGTTTCTGAATTCACCAGTTGTTTGAGACAATGATATCTGGTACGAGTATGAGATCTGCAATGAAATATAAAAATAAACTAATCAACAATGTTTGCTACATTACAACCTTTTAAGAATACAGTTGTATTGCAGATTTATGTGGATTTAAAGGAGGGAATATTGTGTTATTTTGATGAAATATAAAACTGGCCTACCTTTTTTTTCATAGCAGCACCAACTAATCCAGTCAGATAAACAATTCCGCTTTTGATGAGAATACTGCAGGCTTGAACACGTTGCGATTCTATGAGCTGCTGACCCTTCTCAATAGCTTTAATGTCTTTGGTACAGTGGTTGTCCATTGCCATTCTATACGTGAAATATGCAGTTACTGTGTCAATATTGAATTTTGGCAATACAATCTTATGATCATTTGTAAGCTGTTTGAAACCGCATGTGGGCCATTCCGGAACTGTTTCTTGTGGTAATGTTATGGCCGGTCCCCTAAAATCGTTGTTACGGCCGTATGCTTCTAATCTGCAATGAACACGAAATAATCATGAAATATAAACATCTAATGTCAAAAATCATTCAATCAACTAACAGAAAGTTGACCCAGAGTTGAAATGTTACATCGAAATGATTACTCCAAGCATGGACGTCTATACGTCCATGGTCATACAGATTTGTATTTAACTCAACTGTGTTGTGGTAAGAAGGTATATAAGTAAGGTATTCAGTTTACCGTCACCTCAAGTTGATCAGGGTTCTGACTATAATTCCAATAACATATAAAAATTCAATAGAGACTAGACACAGCAGCAGACATGTCCAATGATTTATGGATACATTGGCAGTAAAATTTGGCATCAGCTTCAATTCATGTTCGATAGATGGCGCCAGTGGTAACTCAGCTGTTGCGATGGTTAGCTGACAAGGCGTCCTACATCCCGATAATAATCCCTACATTTCAAGATATAAACATTGCCATCTAAACTTCTCAAGGCAATCATAATATCAAATAGTGATTTAAAAAACGTTTTATCGATGACTTTTATGTGCATTATGTTTATTTTCCGGACATGAAAACCGAAAAATAATGAAAGATATCGCGGGACGGGACGCGTGGGACCGGCCATAGCCATCCTCGCAGCCCGGGCTGGTGACGGTAAACTTGTACTATACCCTGACCCACAACCCACTGAGGTTTAGCTTTCATCTCTGGATCTATTAAAACACGTTCATTTCACTTGAGCATAGGTCTAGAATCATCGATGATTTTGGCAAAAAATCACTGTTGATTCCATGATCATTGCAACATTTTTGCGCAGACTAAACGACTGAACACCATCAACCGCATGGAAATATGATCGACATTTAAATTACCTTTCAATTAGGTTGATTTTCCTCCCATAGGTTACCGCACCTCGTCGGCTTAACTCTTGTTTCAGCTTCGGTACAGTCCATGACCCGTAATTCTCTGACATTATTACAATTTAAAAGTAGGAAATCGAGCGCGGAAGTGAGCGGAAGTCGATACGCGATGGCTACTAACGCACACACGCCACCTGGTGTCCATAGCGACGGCGAGCCCCATTGATTGTTGCGCTAAAAATAGCTTCGCGGTTGAGCGCGCGTGTTGAATGAATACGGAACGGCACCCGGACTAATGTCACGTTTTAAGGTATTAAGTTTTTGGGATTCGAACCGAAACATATCTAAAACGAAATTATACGTGTTTTAGCGTTTAGCTATGTTCCAGTTTTCTCAACTTTCGCCATATTAATTTCCCACGGCGGCGCTGAAAACCAGGAAGTAATTCATTTAGGTCTGTCTGCAGAGTTTCCAGAACCTGTCATGTCAGGGCCCAAGACCTGACATGACAGGTGGGACCTCAGGTGACAGGTCGATTCGCTAAAGTGAAAATCTTGCTGACTGAACCGATGAGAGATAGCCGATTCGAACAGATCGTAGCGCTTTCGGCACAGTTTATTTAAAAACAAAGAACAAACCACGCTGTTTTTATGAATTCATATAAGAATTTATGTTTACATACAACTATACAAAAATTAGATCAGATGTCTTGAATACTTGTTTACAATCATTTAAGGTAATAATTTGTGATGATAATTTATTTTTTACATTATTGGAAGCAAAAAAAATCGGTTTGATTGTGATTTATTTCAAAAACAAAAAACAATTTAATACAAGAATTTTTGATACCGGGTGGAGAATTTTTTACAATAATGAAGCATGAAAATATGCAGGGGAATGCTCTTTACAATATTAAAACATGAAAATATACAGGGGAATGCTCTTTACAATATTGAAACATGAAAATATACAGGAAAACATGAAAATACAAAGTAGAATGCTTTTTACAATATTAAAACATCAAAATATACAGGAAAGCATGAAAATACAAAGGAGAATGCTTTTTACAATATTAAAACATGAAAATATACAGGAAAACATGAAAATACAAAGGAGAATGCTTTTTACAATATTAAAACATGAAAATATACAGGAAAACATGAAAATACAAAGTAGAATGCTTTTTACAATATTAAAACATGAAAATATACACGGGAATGCTTTTTACAATAATAAAACATGAAACTGACTTTCTAATTTGACTTACTTGCTTACAATCATTTGAGTAGGAATTTATGATTATTATGAACTCAATTCATTAATGTAAGTATCTTATGATAACATTTTATACGGTTAAAAGCATGTATTTGGGTATTTGTTACAAAAAATCATCGTTAAAGAATTTCTTCATTAGTTGTAGTACGATGGCGTACTTTTTCGCCTCAGTACGACGACCTAAATTGTCACTTCCTTGGTATGAGATATTTCGATACCTCATCACCAATGTGTTCACAATCTCCTTCTTGATTACATCGTTAATGTAGTAAACGGCGCTCCTGAAAATAAAAGTAAACATGACCATCGATTTGGCTGAAACAAGATCATTGGAATTTAAGAATTACTCGTAGCACCAGTACTTACATCGAATCGGCTCGAAATGCTGCTTCAAGATCCATTGAATGTCTTGGCTTTACTGAGAAATACATAGTTGTATACGGAGCGCTGGAAATCGGAAATTGATCGTTGATACAGTTGTTACAAACACCGACCATATTCGATAAATACGAATTACCAACCTTTTATCGATGAACCTTTTCTCGACCAAATTAGCCAAATATTGTTCAAGATATTAGATACAGCTCCAAACCCCTTCAAACCATGTTCTGGCCTATCTTGTCTTTTCGAAAGAAATTCAACGTGCCGTCTATGCTCAGGTTTGTCACTGCAAACAAGATGAATCATACAAAATATGGGTAAATAGCTTGAATACTAATTCAATTCTTCTATCTTCGATTTTATGCCGAGTAATTTACATACCTGTCGATGGGGGCATTCATCGTTACCAATATCCTCTCATTGAGATGTTCAATCTTAAACGAAAATAAATCTTATGTTATGATATATGAATCTATCATACGCGTCGATTATGCGTGTATTTCAGTTTGCAAACACTCACTTGAGTAATAAGAAATGCCAATGGAACCTAAAAGAAAACATATTGACCAATGAGATAGATACCGGCATGATTAAAAAAGAGTTGTACATAATAAAATGATGAGTTCGTTACCGCTCTACAGTTTTCGCAGGAGAAATCCATTTCTTCAAGAGACGACTCTTCCTCCAAACCGATACAGGCAGGATGGAACCATGCATCGCATTTTTCGCATGCTATATACTGTCTGAAATGGAATAAACCAGAACTCTGAATATGTCTGAATTCGTTCAACCAGTGATATGTTAAGTTGTTGCAATTATTTCAAGAAATGTACATCAAATTATACCTTCCGTCATCTGGTTTCCTGCACACACAGTAGATTCCAGGGCTGCGCTTCCGTGATTTACGTTTTGGCGAAGAGTAAACGAAATTCACGCTTTTCCTCTGTGAATAAACATGAATATTATTTCAAAATACATGCACATACAGATAGTTTCAATATTCGATTTGCTTTTTTGCGGAAGGTAGAACGACATTACCTTTGCTACCGGTTTTTGCCGCAATGTTGTCTTCCGTTGGTTTTCAGTCGAAATAGTTCTTTTAGGGACATATTTTTTCTTTGCAAGACCAACATAATGGAATTCCTGTATGTGTCCGATATTTATTGGACAGCGTTCATCACCCTCTTCGGGTTCAACGGCTGTTATGGTAGAATTCGCCCTACTCGAGTATATCATGAGCCTTCTCTTTAACGTATCCGATGTAGCTCTCACTACTAACGCATCAGCCCATGTTGTCGGACAACTCATATCTCGGAGATATTCATCCCACGTGGTGTTATTTTCTAAAAAGTCGTATCTATCTATCCCATTCTGGAAAGTAGCAGTCGCGTACATATAAATACTAGTATATCGGCCGTTTCCCTTTTTTAACAAATCGAAATAGAACAAATGTCTATCGCAGACACAACATCAAGCACGTACTGAAATAAATCTATTATCTCGTAAGTAGGCAACTACCATTTGCCGCAATTCGTTGGCAGTTAGATCTAACCCTTCTCTATTGAGTTGGGTAATCACTGCAGAAAAGAAACAGCTACCGTCATCTGCAACCGGGATTATCCTCAATTTATGGAATTCCACCAACTCTTCCAATCGTTTTTCGTGTAGATATCGCTCTTTCGATTCATGCAGTGACTCTCGACACGCTCTCTCAAGCTCCGCTTCGTCGAATCCATCATTCCCTGCAAACGGATTGATTTTACTCATTAAACTGATCACATTCTCGCAACACTCAATATCACAAATTCACGGAACTTACAATCGTTTGGCATGTCGTTGGCGACGTCGCTTCGTTGTTGTTCATCATTTTCGGCGTTCAGGTCGTTTTCGGCTGGTTCTGGGTCTCGTTCCATAGAAGCTGCAAAATTGTTTGTTTAAGTAACTCCGGTATCTATTGAAAAGCCCTCAACATCACAAATTCACGGAACTTACAATCGTTTGGCATGTCGTTGGTGACGTCGCTTCGTTGTTGTTCGTCATTTTCGGCGTTCAGGTCGTTTTCGGCTGGTTCTGGGTCTCGTTCCATAGAAGCTGCAAAATTGTTTGTTTAAGTAACTCCGGTATCTATTGAAAAGCCCTCAACATCACAAATTCACGGAGCTTACAATCGTTTGGCATGTCGTTGGTGACGTCGCTACGTTGTTGTTCGTCATTTTCGGCGTTCAGGTCGTTTTCGGCTGGTTCTGGGTCTCGTTCCATAGAAGCTGCAAGAATTGTTTGTTTAAGTAACTCCGGTATCTATTGAAAAGCCCTCAACATCACAAATTCACGGAACTTACAATCGTTTGGCATGTCGTTGGTGACGTCGCTTCGTTGTTGTTCGTCATTTTCGGCGTTCAGGTCGTTTTCGGCTGGTTCGGTATAAGCTGCAAAATTGATTATGGTCTGGGTTATAGAAATGTCATCGATATCTATCGACTAAAGATGGTAGTTTACATTACCATTTATTTTAATCCGACCAAAATCATCAAAAGATGTCGGCAAATCGCTGCACTTTTCTATTTCGGCAATCAGCTGCCGATTTATCTTCTGGTTCCACAAGTGGACGATCAGTCGCATGACAAACACGTGTTTTACTGGGCTCATCACGTCCAGAAAAAAAATATCGCGACGAATTCGGTTGTTGATTTGTTCTTGTGACTGACTATTTAGCCAGCCACGTAACTGTCGGACATGATTAATTCGACGCAAATTGTTAAATCTAAAGTTACTATAAAACAATGATTTTGAAGCGAGACCTCATACGGCAACGTGCGCCATTTTGCAGAGCTTCTCGGGACCTGTGGTGACAGGTCTGCTTGAAAAGTGATGAAATGAATAAAAACTTTACTTTTTATAACCTATATATAGTAATGAGTATAACATCAATTGCTAATCAAAGATAGATTAAATCTAAAGTTACTATAAAACAATGATTTTGAAGCGAGACCTCATACGGCAACGTGAGCCATTTTGCAGAGCTTCTCGGGACCTGTGGTGACAGGTCTGCACTAAAACTGATAACATGAATAAAAACTTTACTTTTTATAACCTATATATAGTAATGAGTATAACATCAATTGCTAACCGTAGAAAGATTAAATCTTAAGTTACTATAAAACAATGATTTTGAAGCGGGACCTCATACGGCAACGTGCGCCATTTTGCAGAGCTTCTCGGGACCAGTGGCGACAGGTCTGCACTAAAACTGATGAAATGAATAAAAACTTTACTTTTTATAACCTATATATAGTAATGAGTATAACATCAATTGCTAACCGTAGAAAGATTAAATCTAAAGTTACTATAAAACAATGATTTTGAAGCGAGACCTCATACGGCAACGTGCGCCATTTTGCAGAGCTTCTCGGGACCTGTGGTGACAGGTCTGCACTAAAACTGATGAAATGAATAAAAACTTTACTTTTTATAACCTATATATAGTAATGAGTATAACATCAATTGCTAACCGTAGAAAGATTAAATCTAAAGTTACTATAAAACAATGATTTTGAAGCGAGACCTCATACGGCAACGTGCGCCATTTTGCAGAGCTTCTCGGGACCTGTGGTGACAGGTCTGCTTGAAAAGTGATGAAATGAATAAAAACTTTACTTTTTATAACCTATATATAGTAATGAGTATAACATCAATTGCTAATCAAAGATAGATTAAATCTTAAGTTACTATAAAACAATGATTTTGAAGCGGGACCTCATACGGCAACGTGCGCCATTTTGCAGAGCTTCTCGGGACCTGTGGTGACAGGTCTGCTTGAAAAGTGATGAAACGAATAAAAACTTTACTTTTTATAACCTATATATAGTAATGAGTATAACATCAATTGCTAATCAAAGATAGATTAAATCTAAAGTTACTATAAAACAATGATTTTGAAGCGAGACCTCATACGGCGGCAACGTGCGCCATTTTGCAGAGCTTCTCGAGACCTGTGGTGACAGGTCTGCACTAAAACTGATAACATGAATAAAACTTTTACTTTTTATAGACTCTTTATATATAAATAATATATAAAAACTTTACTTTTTATGAATTTTTATGACCTCTTTATAATTATGAATATAATATCAATTGCTAACTATAGATATAGTTAATCTTAAATTACTATAAAACAATTATTATGACGCAAGACCTCATACTGCAACGCGCGCCAATTTGCAGAGCTACTCGAGACCTGAGGTGACAGGTCTGCATTAGAACTGATAAAATGAATAAAAACTTTACTTTTTATAGACTCTTTATAGTAATGAGTATAATATCAATTGCTAACCATTCTAACTAAATTCTTCAAATTACCTCTTTTTCACCAGTCATGGTGCACGGCTAGTTGTATATCTGTGACAATTCGTATCGTCGTGCGCTTGACTCTGTTCCAATCTAATCCAGGTGAAATTGTGGAAGTTCTAGCGATTTCAAACGATCCTGACACACACACGGGCGGCTCTTCGTAGTAAATTGTCATCGTCCAAAACTGGATACTCCTCTATATAGTCATCGTCGCAGAAATCAATTGTTTCATTTTAGGGTTCAATTTAGATAAAGGGCATATTTCACTAACTGTTCATGAATTGCAACTCAATGAATGAATGCAGTTTTACAACACTAACTTAATTAATTTATTTATTTTCATAAATAATAGTACATAATGCACTAGGGCTTAAGTGGTATATGCCTGGTGATCGACAATCCTCAATTATCACGGCCGACTCTCACTGTACTTGAGATGTCGTTATCGCTAACAATTTACCTGACGAGGAATTCGTAAAGAAATGTATACCCATCAACAACAAAGCAACAGTATAATATAAGAAACAGGATTTTTATTGAAAAGTTATAAAACCAAGGAACAAAAAGAAATCGACAGCAATCAAGTCTAAAATAATGACTCCATTCCCGGTTAAACCCTTGATTTAGGTCCGGGAGGTATTTTGTACGAATGTAGGTAAAAATGTCCCGGGAAGAAATGTCTTAAGTACTCTCCTGTATTGATGTTGATATTTCATTGAATATAACTTTTGTAATCATTTGGAGCAATGGGATAAAGTTAAAGTTAAAGTCTATCTAACTCGATATTCGTCCACAAATGTTCTTCCATTCGTCTAGCACATGCCAAGACATTCCGCAGTTTCGTCAAATATAGTCGTGAGTTTGGGTTTTTTCGGGACCTGACATGACAGGTCGGACCTGTCGGACCTGTCATGTCAGGTCTCGAGACCTGACATGACAGGTTCTGGAAACTCTGCAGACAGACATCAATCAAGTAATTTTGTCATTTTGCCGGTTTTGGGCCTCCGAAATCTCAAAGTTTTGGAAGAATTTAAGGTAGAATAGACAGTTCAGTCATCCAAATACCCAATAGTATTAAAACCCATCTAAAAACGAATCGAATGATACCTTATATGTCTATATGGCATTGGAAATAAGTGAGATATTCCCAGTTTCTCGTACTACTTCAAAACTAATTTTATGAGCTAGCGTTTTTACCTTATTAATTTTGATGACTTTAACCCGAATATAATTGGGTTCATTCGAAATCTGAAAACATACGTAATTAGATCTTGTTCTCCTGTCAATTTTGATATATAGAATGTGTACTCCCTATTACGAGTTGACTTAGAATTTGCGTCATCAAGTTAGGCCTAATCGTAAACTGCGGACCAAATTCGAAAATTATTGTAATTGGACTAGTGCCACAGTCTATAAAACACATACTGAGACTTATTGAATCCTGAAATGAAGGACTGTTATGAGAGTAATCATTTGGCATAAGGAAATATTGAATTCGTTGCGTAATATGTCTAAACTAGGATTTTCCACGAGAAAGGCGTAAAAGCGCAGGCGTTACCTCAATTTTGGCTCTGACACAGAAATTTGTGTGCAGGTCTTCGGGTGGTGGGGCCATTTTTGTAGGGGATTTCCCTGAAAATTCTGACTAATTACTGCGCTGTCACAGTAAACAATTGATTAATACAGACTCGAAAATGTGTGTCTGTCCTGTCCAACAGTGCCGCACCCTTGTTGTGGAAACGGCTAAAGGGAAATAAATTTGATTGATCTGTTTCTCGTGGAAAACCAGCCTATGGCTCATTTTCACGCATCTCACATCTAATGTCGAATTCAGTTTTGTTTGAAAGGATATCAGGTTGTCTGGCTCAGTAAGTGTTTAGCGTAGGCCTACTAGGGACCTATGTTAATTGTATTGGAAGATTGCCAAAAATCTTTGAATTGTTAATTTTATTTTAAAGATAATATATTTTTTGTTTTATAGGATTCGTCAGTTATTTGTCAGACATAGCAGATATTTTATAACCGATTTTCCCATTCAAATGTAAGTTGTATCAAGCAGAAATTTGCATTTTTTTCATATTTATTTGTTTATAACATAATATTGACATTTGTTTATTTCAGGTAGATGGCAAGTAGCGTGCATTTGGTTCTGATGGTACCCATGGAATTCAGCAGTTGGCCTTCCATATCATATCAATACATTTTACAAATTAGTAACCGCAATTGCTCAAATGGCTTGTTGCATTCAAACCTTCTGTCTCATTGTTTTAGGTTGGAAATAAAAGATTGATGTACTTTCAATTTGCTTCTTTTTCTGACTGCGATATATATTAACACGTCTACAGCTCGTTGAACCCGGGTTTCAAAGTATGCGGGTTCATATGTACCCAGCGTTTGCAGGGCTGCATCTACACTTATTTAGCTCCAGTAATTGAATCCACATCTGGTCTCAGTTTCACAAAAGAGTTAAACTCAAATTTTTGGTGTAATTGCTATTGGGTACTTCATGTTTTGAATGAGGACAACAATTCAAACTTAACCGTTTTAGGCTTAAACTTTTTCGTGAAACTGGGCCCTGTAGAGTTTTTCGTGAACATAGGTTCAATTCTCAATAGGTTATATAACTCCTTTTTCAAAAACCTGGCTTTTTGCATTCAACCCGTGTTGCGAGCTTAGTGTAGACGCATAACCTCGGTATAAGATGCAAGTGTAGACGAAGCTTCTCTTATTTTCTTCTGTTAGTAGGAATGAATAGGAATTCACGACTTCAAGAATACGCATAAGAAAAAGCTCTTTTATATGTTTAGATTTATTCAAACATCAAAGTGAAAAGATGGAAACAAGTAAAATCTTGACAATCCCCAGTTTAAAGATTCAACTTCATGCCCTTGTACTTGATATCTGCATCACCTAAAAATGAATAAAAGCAAACAAAAAAATCAATTGATTGCTGAAAGTTAAATGATTCAATACAGCAGCGATGACTACAGATGATGTATTTACCATTCAGTCAGTGAGGCCTACTCACTTTTTATCATCTCCAATCCTGTAAACCTGGCTTATCTAGTCACAAGTTGACCTCTAAATTAGCATTGTTCGGGTTCCTGTAACAGGCTGAACTCTCTGAAAAAAAAAAACATTGCCTTTGAAATAAAAAAATTGCATGTGGAAATTTATTTCAAGACTTCATAGTTATGTAAATAAATGACATGAATAGCCTACCGTCTTACGACGAGGCCTAGGCCTACTTTTCGGGTCCATGGAAAAATCATTCGACACTAGTAGATAGGTGGTCTGTCAAAAATGTTTCCTAAAAATAAGATAAGTAGCAGTGAGTACACTACCTACACGTACACTCAACCCCCAGTAGATTGTTTGATGAGAACCTAATCTACTAAAGTATCGCTTGTCCATGTTTTTGTAGACTACATTAAAGTGTGGATGGAGTAGACACTTGAAGATAATTAGACACCGTAGAATTGAGTGCAGGACACTTACATTTGTTTCGTTTATTCTTCTCGTTAGGACCTTGGCTGCTTCGGGAATCAGGTTCCGATTCGATGCGACAGAAGAGTAGTAGTACTAATGTCTATTTATTAATTGATGAGACCTGTTTTTCTTGGATATTTTGCTTACTTTTTGGGGTACATACCTCATTTATGTCTTAACAGAATGCCAAACATCGCGGACAACAACTGAATATCCGATATATTTCCAGTTCTGTACCAATTAGATGGATTGGCAAAAAGACTCCTTAAGTCCAGTTGAATGAGAGAGAAAATCCTCCATTTTGTCAAATTTGTTGGATTTGAACATTGTTACCATGCCTACGCCACCCTGATTTAGTTGTTGAGACCCCACAAGAAAAATTACTTCATTTCGTAGGCATGGTGACAATGTAAATTAGCGGTAATTGATGATTGACACCAATCAAATTTTTAAAACTAATCTTCCAGCGATGTTGCTTTCAATTAATTTTATGTTTTATATGTTATCTATAGTCTTTAAATGGATTCTTTTATAAATATTATTTAAAATACATCGCAGAATAGATTTTAGATCCTTCCACGCGCGTATCGCGAGACCGCGCGGTGTTGTTTATTTAGAGTATTATGACGTCATAACAACATTCGCGCACCTAGATAGTTCACGTGTTTGGTGTCAAGGTCGCTGAAAGTTGCGGCTCTGTACCTTCGTGTTTTAGGAGTCTGTAAAAAAGAATTTGCACCATTTATTGTTTTTTTTTTTTACATTGCCCGAATCAGCCACAATGGTGCAAATTCTTTTTTTACAGACTCCTAAAAGGCTAAGACTACTCGGTTTCATCGCGCTACCCGGTACTGGGAATACCCAGTACCGGGTAGCGCGATGAAAATAGCGAGTACCAGGTAGTCTTATACAGCCGTTGTTCTGAATGCGACTGAGCTTCGATTTCGTTTACGGAGGTGAGTTAAAATGTGCTTCAACCCGGATTTCAAATTATCTATGTGAGAGGTTGTGATTCTGAAAAAGAATTGAACATTCACTAACAATTTCTGAATGGGCCTATGGTATTACTTTCATTTTCTCGTAAGACAGGTTTGGGGAGTGCTACAGATAACCTAGTTTCACTTTCGCTTCTAATACTGAAGATGCGCCTTTCAAGGGGTGCTCTGGACAATCTTGTTTCATTTTAATTGTTTTCTAATGGTGCATTCTAACTCGTTATGGCTAACGTCCCAGCGGGCTAATGCGTTCACTTTCCGTCAGTCCGCCGTCAAGTGACCTAAAATTCCGTTGCCAGGGGTCCGATATCGGTCCCGAACTCGCTTCCCCCGGCGGGGAACGGCTTAAACGAAGTGGGTTGGAATCCCTTGAGGTTGACAATGTTTATCATGGAGGAGTTGAATATTGAAGTACTATTTTGCCATTTTATGTTTTGTAAGCACAAACAAGGTGGCGTTGAATAGCGGAATGATATGCATTTCCGAATGATATCGTAATTATACTAATATATATATACATTGCAATCTGTAGATATCGCCGAGATCGTAAGGTGGAGATCCAACCTTTCAAAACAAAGTCACTTGCTCATCATTGAAGAGGGGAGCTCATAATCGCAAGATGGCGCAAAGCAGTATTCGATCAGAATTCAAGAGATATCCAAATCATTTCGATATGGATCTTTTAGTCGATGGTAAATGTGTTTCGGTATTGACAAAATCGTTTTTAGACGAAAAATCTGCCGAACTATCGAACGAATCGCTTTTTACCGATCGCGCGCCGCAAGGAATGTCCGCGGAATATAAGAAATTGGAAAACCGCACGATCCTCCTGCTGGCATTTCTAGAATACAAGATGGGAAATGTGTCGGATGCTATAGAAAAATTGCAACGAGTCTTGGCGGATGAACCAGATAACGTCGTGGCCATGGTTGATTTGGGAATAGTTTTCTGGGAAGAGTTTCGCAGCGAGGAAGCGTCCGAGATGCTGCGGAAACTTAAAAACTCGCAAACCGAAGAAGCGACGGAATACGCGATGGCTAACGTCGGATATGCTTATCGAAGATACGGTCCCTGGTTTCTGTACAGGGCTATTGAGAAACACGAACGTTTCATAGAATACTGCGCGAGAACCGACCCGAGACGTCGTCGGCAACGAGGAGTCCTCATCTGGAAGTACGAGTTAGTTCGTCTGATTTGGAGAATTTTTGATAAAGCAGTTGGCGGAAAGCATCAACGATTCAATCCCCATTCCGACCAACCTGAAATTGAAGTAGTCAAGGGTACGGCTATTTTACGAGATGTTCTATCCGAACTCGATGAAAGCAATTTCCCGCACTTTATATCGAGATGTTGGCTCTTATTCGTACAGTTATATCGGCGTTACAGCTCGACCAGGCCGGAGAATAAGCGATGCGTTAAACTGGCTGATTGTACTCCGAATCGAGAGAATCTGAGTCAGTGTTTGCAAAAAGCGCAAACAACGCTCGATTTGAACTATTCCAGCGCGCTTTTCCATTTACAAGCAATCGCTAGGGAATTGATGTCACGAGATGAATTGTTGGACGACGCTGAACGCTTGCTCGAAACAGCTATCGCGATGGGCGATAGTTTTTCGCATTACCGCCTGGCGATTGTGCAGGTTTTACAAGTAATGAAAGGAAAATCTAGTGTCAGTAAGTATCGAACTCAGATTGTACGATTCATGTCCCGAAATATTTGAGTCAAACTTGCTTTTTCTCCTTCCAATGACCACCTCCTAAATTCCATATCCGTGTTACTAACGCACGATGATAAACGACGACAATGCCTGATGCACTCCGTAGAATTGTTATAAGGGGGCTTGTTTGTTCATTGACACAATATGTAAAGCGGTCGCGACAGTTTAATGTGATGCAGGTCTTCGTTTTTTTGTCGTGCATAATCTAACTATTACCCATTACCAATTGCCTACCAGGGATTTGCAGTCTCTATCTAGAGAATGGTTGCGATGCCTTACATGTATATGGGATGTCACCTTTCTCACACTATTTCCTTTGCAGAACGAAACTACCATGCCGGTTTTTTGCCAGCGGTCAACCTCGTCGATGGGATACGTTATTGTTCTTTACAAGGTTTTCCGGGCAGGTCTCCGGGGCACCCACGTCTGAAAAAAGCGATCGACCATATCAAACAAGTGCCAGGAATGAAACGAATCGAAGGCATACTTCATATCTTGTACGCCGAAGATTTGTCCGAGGTATATGAAGAATGTGTAGAATGTTTTGTTGATGGCTTGGAGACTGAGCGGTTTAGTGTTGGGGATATCGTGATAGCATGGGCGAGTCTGCTACATGAATCGGGTAGACGTGAATCAGCTGAAGGATTGTATCTTTTGGCGTGTCACTTAGCAGCAACATCGAGGATAAGAAATCCCTCCACCTCGGAAGAAAGATCATTTTACAGTGTCTATCGGTTCAACAAGGAATTTCTAATGAAGACACTACATCTTAGAGACGTATTCATAAGAAGTAAAGACAAACTGGTCGAACTTATCAAGCACCGCGAGTCAGACATGCATAACTGGCCCATCAGCGGCACGAATTTTTTGTTGAATATTCTACAATGCGAACATGGATCGGGGCATCTAGGTTTGAATGAATACCTGACGATAAGGTTTAAAGCGGCTAAAGATCTTCTCACAGCATTCCCGGGCAGGCCATGTTTAGCTAGTTTCATCTACAGGCAAATATTGGATGAGAGAATATTTCAAGGTGGTCGGTTTAAAACCGAGGCAGTCGTTCATGCGAGTACCGCTTGTCACCTGGTTTGCAATCCATTCATTCAAATCTTACACCAAATGATGAGGCTAAATGAGGTCAAAATAACATCCGAAATTGACTCTCAATTTCATGCTCTGGTTTCGGCGGAAATGATCGAACAGTCCGTCGACGATAGTCATGCCATCATTGTGTTGGGATCGCAATCGGCTTTTTCTGATGAAAAATGGGTTAAATCCACGGAAATGATTCTGAACCGTTCGATGCAAGAACCGAAAAGGATGATCTACGTTTGGATCGGTAACCGAGAGAAGCCATCTACAATAACCGACAATCCCACTTCCAAACTCGTATGGGATGCTTGCAACGGGCCAAAAACCATTTATATCGATGGAGATGGGGAATTAACGAACGAACATTTTTACGAAGCGTTGATTCGAGCATTCGTCGAGTAAGGCAGACACTTTCGATTGGTCTCTACTGATTCCGGAATTCTCTTCTGGCGCGTTCGTGCGGAATACCAGTATGTATACCACACCATTACACATTACTAATAGCTACTTTGCTATTATTTGTAGAAATTAACTCTAAGAAGCATAAAAACACTATAGTTGGAATTATATACAGACCACCTGGATTAAAAATTCAAGGTTTTCAAGATGAATTTAATACACTTCTGGACAAATTAAATCGTGAAAACAAAAATTGCTATCTTTTTGGCGATTTCAATATCAACTTACTCATGTCTGTGTGCATGTGCATCATCCAACTGATGTTTTTATAAATACTTTGATTGCAAATTCCTTTTGTCCTTTGATTGATAAACCGACTAGAGTAACTACTGAGTCAGCCACATTAATAGATAATATTTTTTGTAATAACCTTGACGGGAGTTTTAAGTCCGGTATTTTATGTACCGATATCTCGGATCATTTCCCAATTTTTGTTGTATGTGGTGATAAAGAACCCACTACTCCAGTGAACAATATCAAGACAAGGAATTTTTGTGAGCGCAATATCGATTTTTTTATTCGGAAACTGCAGTCAGTAGACTGGTCGACAGTATCAAATAGTTTAGATGCCAATGAGTCCTATGATCTTTTTCTTGCTATGTTTAAATCACTTTATGACGAATCTTTCCCATTAATAAATTCTAAAACTAATAAAGTAAATAGTAATAAACCCTGGGTGTCACTTGGTCTTTTAAAATCAATTAGACGAAAAAAATTGTTTATACAAAAAATTCATAAGAAATCCTACGGAAGCGCGTAAGCATAAATATTCAAGATATAAAAATATTCTTGGTAATTTGTTAAAATGTGCAGAAAAATCCTATTACGGTGTGCAATTATTTTCGGCTTCTAATGATATGAAACAAACATGGAAAATTATTAACAATATTCTTGGTAAGTCATCAAACTCGGAAGAATTACCTGACGTATTCAAACTTAATGGGACACCTATAAATGGAAAAGCTAACATTGCTAATAAATTTAATGAGTACTTTGTAAACATCGGTAATAAGCTTGCCGAAAAGATCCCTAGCACAAATATAAATTTTAAGGATTTCCTGCATAACAGCCCAAATGAAAACTTCTTTTTATTCCCAACAACACCAGTCGAACTGATGGATATAGTAAAAAATTTTGACTCCAATAAAGGTTTGGGTACCGATGAGATTAGCATGAAAGTAACTAAAAAAATTTTTGACTTAATTAAAGATCCTCTCTGCCATGTTTTTAACATGAGTCTACAGACTGGAATTGTTCCGGACAAATTAAAAATCGCTAGAATTCGACCTTTATACAAAAGTGGTGACAAAGATAACTTTAATAATTACCGGCCTATCTCAATTTTGCCTTGCTTTTCAAAGATTCTTGAAAAAGTCGTGTACAACAGACTAATGTCTTATTGTGATAAATTTTCTATCATAAATTCAAATCAATTCGGTTTTAGAAAGAATCACTCCTCTGCCATGGCAGTCATCAAAATTATTGATGAAATTTCATATAATCTTGAAAATAAAAATCCCACTATCGGTGTTTATTTGGACTTATCCAAAGCCTTTGATACAGTCAACCATGAAATATTATTGTCAAAATTAGATTTTTATGGAATTAAAGGTCGCGCACTTTGCTGGTTTAGAAATTATTTGGAAAACCGACAACAAACTGTTCAAATTGAAAATTGTAAGTCTCAACTTTTGAATATATCTACTGGTGTGCCTCAAGGTTCCATTTTGGGACCGTTACTTTTTTTAATATACATAAATGACTGCGTTAATGTCAGCAACATTTTGAAATTTACGCTTTTTGCTGATGACACTAATGTCTTTGCGAGCGGTTCCGATATTCATCACCTTGCATTGACCGTGTCTAGTGAACTTGATAAACTAGCCACGTGGTTTTACGCTAATAAATTATCTTTAAACTTGCCAAAAACTCATTGCATGGTATTTTGCTCACAACTACCACTTAACATTTCGATTCAAATCAGCGGAATTAATATTGATCAAGTTCATAGCACAAATTTTTTGGGTATAAATATTGACGATAAACTTTCATGGATTGATCATATCAATAATGTTCAACGCAAGGTATCGAAGAGTATCAGTATGTTAAATAGATTAAAACGATTCTTACCTGAGAAAACTCTTATTCAATTGTATTTTAGTTTAGTGGAACCGTATTTAAGTTATTGTAACATAGTTTGGGCTCAAAATTTTAATGTCTATTTAGATTCATTATTACTACTTCAAAAACGTGCGGTTCGAATAATAACAAATTCATATTATTTAGAACATACTGATCCACTCTTTAAAAGACTGAAAATACTGAGAATTAAAGGAATGAACAAATTACAGTTAGGATGCTTCATGTTTAATTATAACAAATCCATGCTACCTGATTCTTTTAATAACTATTTTCAATTTCGACATGAAATCCACAATTATCAAACTCGTAGCCAAAACAATATGGAAATCCCTCGATTTCAAACTCGAAGAAATAAATTTTCGGTAAAGGTTTCTGGTCCAAAACTTTGGAATTCACTCGATTCAACTTTAAAGCAGTCGAAGAATGTTTATGTATTTAAAAAGAATTTCAAGCAGTATCTGTTAACGGGTCAATAGTAATTTAACATTTGTTTAATATGCGTTTATAGGTCGATCTGAACTTAACTTGTCATTATGGATGTGTGTGTGTGCGTGCGTGCGTGCGTGCGTGCGTGCGTGCGTGCGTGCGTGCGTGCGTGCGTATGCGTGAGTGTTGTGGTGCAGGGTTGTGAACATGTGTGTGTGTGCGTGCGTGTGTTTGATTTCTATGGGCGCCAGGGCCATGTTTCATGGATATAAGTTTGTAACTTCTCCTGGTGTCCATCGACTTGAATTACATTATTTTATTATATTATCTTGTTGTAATTTTCTAGTGTAATTTAATTCGTGAATAAAGAATAATAAAGAATAATAATTAGCATAATCTTTTTGAACCTGATAGAAGGCCGGTAGAGTTTGTTATCCGAAATTGTCATTCCTTAACCGGAATACGTACGATCGTATGCCTGAGATTTTCTTTAAGGCACTTTTCTTCTACATCAAATACACATTTATGTAATTTCGCTTTTATCACATCCATTTCATAAAACACTACCCCCGCTTTAGTCAGTCGCAGTAATAGGGATAATGGGCTTTCATACCAAAGGTCGAAAGGTCGAGCTCATTAAAAAACAAAATATTAAAAGTAATTAAAAACTATAATATATTTTCATAACCGCGTGCATTTTATATCAAAACTAAATATTTATTCTAAGATATCAATAATTTTAAATGCATATTGTATTAAATCAATTGGTCGCTCCGCTTCGCTACCGCTCCGCTCCGCGACCAATTGATTTATTTACAATACACAAATTAAAATAATCAAATATATTTTAATAATAATAATTATTCTATTATTCAACTGAAATGCACGCGGTTATGAAAATATATTATAGTTTTTAATTACTTTTAATATATGTTTTTAATGAACACGACCATTCAACCTTTGATATGAAAGCCCATTATCCCTATTACTCTTAAAATATTCATATAAATGAATAAAATATAAATCATTGAACTTCTAAAATCAATTTTAATAAAAAATTTAGTATTAAAATGGAAGCAAATAAGTACTACTGCCCAACATGTAATAACGATATAGACAAGTCTCAAAAAGCAAGACACAATAAAACTAGAACACATTTAGAAAATAAATTGAAAATAGAATATTTACAGTTATATTCAGAACAGTTAACAAAGGGAAAGAAATTTATTGAATTATGGAATAATGATCCAAATAATGAACAATACGTTGAGGAATTTGATATCAAGGATCCGATGTTTATACTAGAAAATGATTCTATTTGAACCTATATACATTCAATGTACAGAGCTATAGAATAAATCTATAAATTCACAGCTGTTACAGCTGTTACAATGACGCCGAGACTTATGACTCATTATTACAAACGTGCAGAGAGAGAGAGAGAACGCGAATTTTTTTTTCACACCAGGTCCGCCATTTTGTTGTAGCGTTTACAACATGTTCACATGCATCACGTGACTTTTTAATGCCGAAATATCATCTGCTGCATTTTGATGGCCCTGTAGTCACACACAAACAGTAATGATATAAATTTTATGAGAGTAAAATCCACACAGATCACATCATCCAAAAAATATCTCAGATAATAATTTGATAAAAGAAACTTAAGAAAGAACTGCAAATTGAAGGTTTATTCAATATCAAATGGCATCAGAAACGCATACAAAAATATTACAAAATTAAATTAATACAAAAATAGCCTTTTAGATGGTTACATTACATTCATTAATATATAGCATAACCCTGCCCCTGTTATCCCTAAAAAATACCCATTTTGCAAATGTTGGTGAGGATAAAATTTTTTCAACATTTTTAATTAAGTTTGTGTCATGGAAGTCTAATATTTCTTTCAAATTGCCATCAGTACTTATAAGCAGACCGGTTGGCTATTTCCCTTAAAATGAAGAAAGTTCTGATAATATATACAATTATTTACTTTGTCATATAATACAAATGTCCAGTGTTTGCCAGTATGATCATCAGTAATAACAGAAGTTACATTGTCAAAATTAACAATACAAAACATAACATAATAACTGTAACTGTCCTTTAAAACAGCTTTATCCCCAATCGGAAATGTATACAGTTTTTCGGTCTTCTCGTTCAGTATATATAGCCAATAGCATTAAACTGTAATTCGCTGTACCAACTGGAGCAAGAAAACCTGCACAGGTTCATGGGTGACAGGTAGGATAATGGCTCACCAAGAGAGGAATTGTATGGGGAATTGTTTACAATGCTATGATACTTGCTCAGGTGTCCATCCATTTCTTTGGTATACCATATCTTTTTCTTGAGGGTTTTAAACCAGGTATCCTCCCTCTCAACCTCAATTTGTATCTGACGCCAACTTTGAATAATACGACAGAAAGAAAGAGCTCCACGATCATATGAACAATGCGAAAATTTAACAATATGATTGGGCTTGGAGTCCAATATCTTGATAAGAGTGGTGCATACATTTTCTGGCAGAATGGACGGATACTTTAAAAGATCACCAACTTCAGCAGAATGTTCCTCCACGACAGTGAACTGTCCAAAACTGGTCGGCGGAATACGCAATTGACTGATTCTCCTGCGGGAAATATTTTCATATGCTGTGTCAATATCAGGCACATGTAATAAAGATAATAGCCATAAGAAATATTGTACAGATTTACATATAACATCATATACCAATCAACTGACATGACTATCTGAACAGAGTTTTTGTAATTCCCTACTTTTTCCCGGATTCTATCAAATTTTGATCAATTCCCTGACTTTTCCCAACCGGGAATTCAATTTTTAAATTCCCTACTTTTTCCCGTTTTCCCGGTAAGCTGGGAACCATGCATTAATGGCGGCCAGTCAGCAACAAGAAACTCGTCCAAGATATTTTATGCCCAGTGCGAAGACAGGAAACCACAAGAGGCCCTCGACAGGGTGTTTGTATGCTGTATTCCAAGGAATTTGGCATATGTAATCTGGAAAATATCCCTGTATTCCGTATTCCGATGGCAAAACAAGACAGTTTTCTCCTTGTATTCCAAGAATTTCAGCAAAATCGACAATTTTCAGCTTTTTATGCTGTATTCCACTTCAAATTAGTATTCCGTATTCCATGACCCCCTGTAGAGAACCTCACACAAAGGACTTGTGATATAAAATCAACTTACCGTTACTATAGCTGAATCCATACTTGTTATCTAAGCATTGTTCACATTATTTAATAACTACATTTTAGTATCACGATAATATTCTTTGCCTAAAATTAAAACAGAGAAATTTGGTTGGCATCTTATGTGAATTTGACCAAAACTGTCTGATTTATGAGGTGCCGCACGTTTTTAAATAGGACTCGTTGCGTCTTGGGAGGTTGGTGGAGCAGGCGTCAGAAGCGCTAGAGTGTAAAGCCTGCGGAGGTGTTCTCTGCAAATTTTGGGAGAAGATCTACACAACTCGGTATTGCGGCTTATCACACTCAACACATACACTGTCATGATTTTAGGCCTATATGTTTACAATAGACATTAATTGGCTTCAAAAGTTTAAGTTGCAAATTCTTAATAGAATGTTAATAGTTCAGATTTCTACCGTCACAGTTTGAGCCTACAAATGAGGGAGCTGTGGTCTGACAGCGGGGGTCTGACACTGACAGGCCAAATTTTGGGCAATTCCGACATTTCTTATATTCCCAAATAATAGTTTCTCTGATGAAGATAAATTCCTATTAATCATTTCGTCCCCACTAATGACACGTAGCCTAGGACAGTTTACAGCTTTTGGGTTTTCCAACTTATAAATAAAAAATTGTCACTTAATGGTAATATATTAAGTAGAATGTACATGTATATATACATATTCTTGTATAACGAATAAGTCTAATGCTTATGTTGTGTTGTGTTTTATTCTATTTTATATCATTTTATTTTTGTTACAATTGCATTGCATCTACAATCATGTATGATAATAAAGAATTGAATTGAATTGAATTAAAGTCAAAGAAGGAAAAACGTGCCTGTAAAAAGAATGAAACCATTAACTTACTTCGGTTTCCTACTGGTCTGAGACGCGAAGCTGGCAAGTAGTCAATCATGGTCAATTGGCTGGCGCTAGGCCTCCTACCACAGCTTATATTTAGTCAAGAGTCGACAGTAGATTTTGTCGTTCACATCATGGATTTCTTCATGCATTGCGACATGCAGTCCGGAAGCGAAACTGAGTTGGGCATGCGCAGTGGCTATCTGACATGGTGTGAAAAAAAAATTCGCAGAGAGAACACTCTAGAACCGGAACTAGATGACGTGGCATAATCAACGACGTGTCATTCTAGAAATCGCCCCGGAAATGAACATACGCTGTAATATTGTGCTCAGGATATTCTATCTTTCGAAACGAAATTAGGAGTTTATAGTTTACAATTATAAATCTAAATGTAAGTACTGTTTGTTGTAGTTATTAAGACTATTAAATATGAAACCTTTAGATATATTTAAGTGTATTTAGTATATCTTTCAGATGGCTAGAGTTGCCGCTAATATCTTTTAGATTAATAAAAAGTCATACGCATCAAGAAGCGATAGAGAAACTCAAGATACTCTTTCTACCTGAGGAATCAACAGCAATGGATATCGAACCAATAGAATCACCAAAAGATCGAAGAAGAAATATAAGAATTTCAAAAACATTAAGACTCCAATGATTAAGTTTAACATTTGTTGATGTAGTTAAATATTTACCGGCAATTGAAAAATGTTTGTAATTATAAATTGTATTTATAGAAATCAAATGATGTATTGGAAGAAATGACTGAACAACTTGTATAATGTATTGTGTAAATCTGATTTGTGAATTTTCTATGTTCAGTCGTTTCTATTATGATTAACGCATGCGCATTAAGCAAAACCGGCCATAAATGGCCGCATGTGACACATGTAACGCATGTGACGAGGGACATGAATGCGTTCGAATTTTCTATGTTCAGTTGTTTCTATTTTACAGAATTTATAGAATGAATATATAATTATGATTAACGCATGTGCATTAAGCAAAACCGGCTATAAATAGCAGCATGTGACGCGGGTATTGTAACTGGTATTATTTAGATATCAAGGAATCGAAACAACTTATCAAAAGCAACGAAGAATGAAAAAGGATGACGTTGGTCGAAGAAATGGAAGAGGATTCTAAAATATTAACCAATTCAGTAAAAAAATATGTATAATAAATGGAACCAGAACAACCACAAACTATCAATATTACAAATAACACTGGTGTTATAAACATATATTACAAGAAGTGTTCTAAATGTGAATTAGATAAATCATTAACAGAATTTAGTAAGCGTAAGATTAGCAAAGATGGTTTTCAATATTACTGTAAAACTTGCATTAAACTATATACTAAACAATATCGAGAAGATAATATAGAACATTATAATTATTATATGACAAAATATATGAGAGAAAGATATCAAACAGATCTTAATTTTAGATTGAAACAATGCTTAAGATCTAGATTAACACAATTATTCAACCAATAAGGGTAAAAAAATATTTTAAAGCGTAAGGTTTCAGCGAACTCTAACTCTTTTTGAATTTTAACCTATTTTAATAAAAATTTGATATATAAATGTGCACAAGATTAATTAAAGTTCCCGCGAAAGACATGAGTAATAAATATATAAATTCAATATTATATTATTTAACTGTTAGCAATAATTTAGCAGATATTTCAGGAGTAAATATAAATAAGTATTATAAATCTGAAAATAATGAATTAATTGAAACATCAGATATATTTTGCGATAATATAATGCTATATAAAATCATGTGAGAAAAAGAAATTATAAAAGAAAATAGAACAACTTTTCTAAACATTAATCAGAGAAAGATAACACATTATGAAATTAAAGAATGTTTTAATCAAGGAGATATTATATTGGATAACTTAGCTATAAAAATTACACGTGTTTTAACAATTCATGATGATAATTCAAAATCATATATATTAAGTAGAATTAATCAAGAATTAAAATTAACAGATTATATTGCTGTATTTAAAATTTCATTATGCAATCAAAATTTAAATGAATTAATACAGAAAATGGATAATATTGAAAAATTATTAAATGAAAAAAATTACAATATATTAGATGTAGATGTGACACAAGATTTTAAAGGATCATTTAATTCAGATGAAATAAAATCAATGTTCGAAAATAGAAAATATAAAGTTCTAAAAGAATTTTCCAATAGTTGTGTTTCAGCATTACATAAGGATGATAAAATAAAGACTTATAATAAAACAGCATGTCAATTCAAATCTCCTGGTGTAAATATAAATTTCGGTTCAAATTTAATGAGTTACATAAATTGCTATCAAGAGAGGTTAAAAGAATCATTTGAAAAATCAATTGAAACAGGATTGATTAGAATTGAAATAACAAGTATTTCATTTAAAAGAGGATTAAAAGTGATGGAAAAAATAAAACAATACTTAAAAAAAGAAAATATTTACTATTCACCTACATATTTACAACTTAAATCATTATTTGATGAGGTTCAACAGACCGTATGTATTTATGATTTGATTGAAAAATGCTTTTATTTCTGTTATTATGGTGATTTATTAGCAAGGAAATTTATAGGATATAAATCTAGGATAAGTAAAAATATTGAAGAGTCCTCCTTTTTACTTATTTTATCAATGTTTACAATTAAGAATATCCCATGTTTATACCTAACAATTAATCAAAATGATGATAAATCAGAATTCATTATTGAAGCAAAAAAATATATTAAAACTGAAGGAGCAACTGTTATATCTTCAACTAATTCAATGTTTACAGTATTGAATAAATTTATATTTAGATTTAAATTACGTGAAACAGGAATTAGTTTTACAACTTTAAAAAAGAGATACAATATAAAATCTAAACCTTTTTATAAATTAGATGCACTTGATATTGAAGAAGATTTTGATTTAAAATTATTATCTAAAAGTGAATTTAAAAAGTTAGAAGAAATGAAAGAACTTAAACAATTACAAGAAGATATAGATGAAAATAGAAATAAAATTTGTAATGAATTAAAGCAACAATTAGATATTGATAATGAATTATTTGAGACAGAATTTAAAAAACTTGAAATAATTCCTGAAGTAAAATTAAATGATTATACTCCTAAAATATCTGGAATTGACAATAATACAATTTTTGAAATTAGAGGTTTTTCAACTCAATGTAAATGTATAACAGATCTTTATTTCAGTTATATTTTTTAGCAGATCAAGGCTTTTATGAAACTACTACTGATTTAAGAGAATTATTGATAAAAACATTACAATTAGACGTATTAAATAATAATTATTTTGAATTGTCTTCGATAGAAAAAATCATCAAAAAGTTAAAAATAGGCGTTCATAGCCCTGATAGACACTTTATTTTATCAAAATTAGAAAAACCTATTTTCCAAGTAAAGAAGATAACACACGATCATTTTGAAATAATTGATAAAATGGATTTTGAATTGATGAAAAAATATACTGAATATTTAAAGATAAATTCTAATGATTTCATAAATGTATGTGATATACGTAAAGAATCTGATTATTTAAGAAAAATGAAACTTAACAATATGAAAATTAAGCAATGCGAGCGTTTAGAACTATTGAAAGATAATTCTGAATATAATATTGATTTCATTAATCCTAGATATTTTAGAAATAAATTGCGCCATCTAATTTTAATTCATAATGATGAAAATATTTACATATCAAATGAATTTTTCGATAAAGAAATGATCAAGAATAATATAACAGAATATCAGGTGATAAAATTGATTACGCACAAGCAAAAATATAATTCTCAGCGGCATAAAGAATAAGTAGTAAGTTTAATTGTTATTTGAATTGAAACATATAAATATTTAACATTTTATAAACTGTTTAATTTCTTTCTTAAATAAATGGATGGTTTCATCCCAACTGGGAAAAGTGATTTGAAACATCATCTTGTAGCAGGAGGATTAATATTGGCTGCGCTTTATTTATACTATGAGAATATTAGTAAGGATTTGATGAATGAAAATATAAAATTGAGCAAGAAATTGAAAAAATTAAATGGAAATAAAAATAATCATAAAAAAGTTATTGAATCAGATTAGTGAATTAATTAAATAAATGAGTGAAAATATATTAAACTTATTACATCTAATATATAAAAATCAACAGAATATTAAATCAATTATTATGCTTACAGGTTTATTTTCTTTTTCAATTTATAGTATAAAACAGTTGTTAGAATTCTATGATTGCTGTAAAATTAGATACACTGAATTAATAGAAAATATGAATTATATTTCAGATAGATTGAATAATATTAAATGCTGTGAAATATGCAATAAAAGATATGAAAATAAAAAGAGTTTGAGAAATCACATGTATATTCATGAACTTGATGAAAAATTATATGAATCAAAATAAGAAATCGACTGTTAAATTAGCTGAAAATATAAAATATATTAGTTGAAATGTATGAAAATAAAAGTTAATAAAAAAGGGGGGTTGAGGTATCAATGTATTAGATACCCTATTAGATACCCTAATACCATGTATTAAATACGTATCAAATACGTATTGATGGTATTAAATACGTATTAATGGTATTGAATACATATTATGCTTTATTTCTGAAAATGAAGTAACAGAAGTAATTTATGTTTTAATTCATTCAAGTATGATATTTTAAATTCTTTACATTTAACTAGGATAATACAAGAGTGATATTAGTTAGTTGGCTTATTCAATAAGAGAAACAATGAAATAATACAAGAGTGATACTAACAGTTAAAGTTATTGAATTTCTTGTTAAATCTATTTGAATAGAAATCCAAAAAGATTTAAATAAAAAAACAATAAGTTAAATAAGTTAGTACTAGATAAAGTAACTTATTGTTTTTTTATTTAAATCTTTTTGATTTCTATTCAAATAGATTTAACAAGAATATAAATTTATAAAATAAAATCCTAATTCAAAATATTATAGAATTCACTGTATATTGATGGATGAGTGGATGAATTGGATGAATTGGATGAGTGGATGAATGGATGAGTGTAATAATATATAATTTACATATGTTTTTTATTTTTAAAACAGTAAGAGTTTGATTTGAAGTTATTTTATCAATTTTATATTATATTTAAATATTATTTTAATAATATATATATATTGTGTTAAATTTAATAAAGAATATAAATATTATATTTATACTCATACTATTCTTCCAATTTATGTGTTAAAAAGTAAAATATATATATTATTACACTCATCCATTCATCCACTCATCCAATTCATCCAATTCATCCAATTCATCCACTCATCCATCAATATACAGTGAATTCTATAATATTTTGAATTAGGATTTTATTTTATAAATTTATATTCTTGTTAAATCTATTTGAATAGAAATCAATCTATCTGAAATATAATTCATATTTTCTATTAATTCAGTGTATCTAATTTTACAGCAATCATAGAATTCTAACAACTGTTTTATACTATAAATTGAAAAAGAAAATAAACCTGTAAGCATAATAATTGATTTAATATTCTGTTGATTTTTATATATTAGATGTAATAAGTTTAATATATTTTCACTCATTTATTTAATTAATTCACTAATCTGATTCAATAACTTTTTTATGATTATTTTTATTTCCATTTAATTTTTTCAATTTCTTGCTCAATTTTATATTTTCATTCATCAAATCCTTACTAATATTCTCATAGTATAAATAAAGCGCAGCCAATATTAATCCTCCTGCTACAAGATGATGTTTCAAATCACTTTTCCCAGTTGGGATGAAACCATCCATTTATTTAAGAAAGAAATTAAACAGTTTATAAAATGTTAAATATTTATATGTTTCAATTCAAATAACAATTAAACTTACTACTAATTCTTTATGCCGCTGAGAATTATATTTTTGCTTGTGCGTAATCAATTTTATCACCTGATATTCTGTTATATTATTCTTGATCATTTCTTTATCGAAAAATTCATTTGATATGTAAATATTTTCATCATTATGAATTAAAATTAGATGGCGCAATTTATTTCTAAAATATCTAGGATTAATGAAATCAATATTATATTCAGAATTATCTTTCAATAGTTCTAAACGCTCGCATTGCTTAATTTTCATATTGTTAAGTTTCATTTTTCTTAAATAATCAGATTCTTTACGTATATCACATACATTTATGAAATCATTAGAATTTATCTTTAAATATTCAGTATATTTTTTCATCAATTCAAAATCCATTTTATCAATTATTTCAAAATGATCGTGTGTTATCTTCTTTACTTGGAAAATAGGTTTTTCTAATTTTGATAAAATAAAGTGTCTATCAGGGCTATGAACGCCTATTTTTAACTTTTTGATGATTTTTTCTATCGAAGACAATTCAAAATAATTATTATTTAATACGTCTAATTGTAATGTTTTTATCAATAATTCTCTTAAATCAGTAGTAGTTTCATAAAAGCCTTGATCTGCTAAAAAATATAACTGAAATAAAGATCTGTTATACATTTACATTGAGTTGAAAAACCTCTAATTTCAAAAATTGTATTATTGTCAATTCCAGATATTTTAGGAGTATAATCATTTAATTTTACTTCAGGAATTATTTCAAGTTTTTTAAATTCTGTCTCAAATAATTCATTATCAATATCTAATTGTTGCTTTAATTCATTACAAATTTTATTTCTATTTTCATCTATATCTTCTTGTAATTGTTTAAGTTCTTTCATTTCTTCTAACTTTTTAAATTCACTTTTAGATAATAATTTTAAATCAAAATCTTCTTCAATATCAAGTGCATCTAATTTATAAAAAGGTTTAGATTTTATATTGTATCTCTTTTTTAAAGTTGTAAAACTAATTCCTGTTTCACGTAATTTAAATCTAAATATAAATTTATTCAATACTGTAAACATTGAATTAGTTGAAGATATAACAGTTGCTCCTTCAGTTTTAATATATTTTTTTGCTTCAATAATGAATGCTGATTTATCATCATTTTGATTAATTGTTAGGTATAAACATGGGATATTCTTAATTGTAAACATTGATAAAATAAGTAAAAAGGAGGACTCTTCAATATTTTTACTTATCCTAGATTTATATCCTATAAATTTCCTTGCTAATAAATCACCATAATAACAGAAATAAAAGCATTTTTCAATCAAATCATAAATACATACAGTCTGTTGAACCTCATCAAATAATGATTTAAGTTGTAAATATGTAGGTGAATAGTAAATATTTTCTTTTTTTAAGTATTGTTTTATTTTTTCCATCACTTTTAATCCTCTTTTAAATGAAATACTTGTTATTTCAATTCTAATCAATCCTGTTTCAATTGATTTTTCAAATGATTCTTTTAACCTCTCTTGATAGCAATTTATGTAACTCATTAAATTTGAACCGAAATTTATATCTACACCAGGAGATTTGAATTGACATGCTGTTTTATTATAGATCTTTATTTTATCATCCTTATGTAATGCTGAAACACAACTATTGGAAAATTCTTTTAGAACTTTATATTTTCTATTTTCGAACATTGATTTTATTTCATCTGAATTAAATGATCCTTTAAAATCTTGTGTCACATCTACATCTAATATATTGTAATTTTTTTCATTTAATAATTTTTCAATATTATCCATTTTCTGTATTAATTCATTTAAATTTTGATTGCATAATGAAATTTTAAATACAGCAATATAATCTGTTAATTTTAATTCTTGATTAATTCTACTTAATATATATGATTTTGAATTATCATCATGAATTGTTAAAACACGTGTAATTTTTATAGCTAAGTTATCCAATATAATATCTCCTTGATTAAAACATTCTTTAATTTCATAATGTGTTATCTTTCTCTGATTAATGTTTAGAAAAGTTGTTCTATTTTCTTTTATAATTTCTTTTTCTCACATGATTTTATATAGCATTATATTATCGCAAAATATATCTGATGTTTCAATTAATTCATTATTTTCAGATTTATAATACTTATTTATATTTACTCCTGAAATATCTGCTAAATTATTGTTAACAGTTAAATAATATAATATTGAATTTATATATTTATTACTCATGTCTTTCGCGGGAACTTTAATTAATCTTGTGCACATTTATATATCAAATTTTTATTAAAATAGGTTAAAATTCAAAAAGAGTTAGAGTTCGCTGAAACCTTACGCTTTAAAATATTTTTTTACCCTTATTGGTATTTGGTAATTTGATTAAATCAAATACATTTATCTTTATATTATTATCTCTTTCTATTTTTGGGATGTTTTTAATTCTAACAGGATACTTATCTATCTTATAATTATTTTCAAATGGTTTATAATGAGTTAATCTAAAACTATGTGTAATATCTTCTGTTGGATGTAAACAACTTATTATAGCCCATAGAAAACATTTATCATCTTCATTTTGTATATTTATTACAGCATTAGTTTTAAATGGTAGTTTAATATAACTCGATGCTTCAATATCTGGTTCTTTATAATATGATAAATTATTTTCATCAATTGGTTTTGATTTAGTTAACTTATTATATTTTGTGTTATAAACATGTAAAGTTATAAATATTATCTCATCAAATATTAAACCAGATCCTTCAAAATATTTCTCTTCTATTTTAGTTTTTACTTCATTATAACATTTATCTAATTTATCATCTATATGTTGTTTAGATATAATATGTTGTGAATGAGAATTTATATTATATATTGGTTTATCTTCAGATTTTATAAACTTTACTTTAACTGATATACTAATTTTAGGATATTCAACATCTGTAATTATTTTTATAATATTTTTCATATTTTCTAAATGTTTTTTATTTTCTTCTAATGTTTTACCTTTATGAAATTTAAACTCGATAGCTGCTGGACCAATATCACTTTTAAATGCTTCGGTTATCTCTTTATCTTTTTTATTATCTAATGAATTGATATAATTTCTTACATCTTCCATGTATGATCTTTTATTGTTTAATTTATTTTTTATGCTTTTAATTGTCTTCTGTTTCTTATCGTTATCATTATCAGAATAATCTTCACCTAAAATATCATTATTCTTATTTCTAATATGACTTATAGATTTTAAATGTTCTTTATAATATCTTTTATCACTGAATGATTGATTACATGTATCACATTTGTATGTTTCTTTTTCATTCTTTAATTCTTCTAATTTAGTTTCTAATATATCATCTTTATACTCTATTTTCAATTTATTTTCTAAATGTGTTCTAGTTTTATTGTGTCTTGCTTTTTGAGACTTGTCTATATCGTTATTACATGTTGGGCAGTAGTACTTATTTGCTTCCATTTTAATACTATATTTTTTTTTATTTATATTTTATTCATTTATATGAATATTTTAAGAGTAATAGGGATAATGGGCTTTCATATCAAAGGTTGAATGGTCGTGTTCATTAAAAACATATATTAAAAGTAATTAAAAACTATAATATATTTTCATAACCGCGTGCATTTCAGTTGAATAATAGAATAATAGAATAATTATTATCATTAAAATATATTTGATTATTTGAATTTGTGTATTGTAAATAAATCAATTGGTCGCGGAGCGGAGCGGTAGCGAAGCGGAGCGACCAATTGATTTAATACAATATGCATTTAAAATTATTGATATCTTAGAATAAATATTTAGTTTTGATATAAAATGCACGCGGTTATGAAAATATATTATAGTTTTTAATTACTTTTAATATTTTGTTTTTTAATGAGCTCGACCTTTCGACCTTTGGTATGAAAGCCTATTATCCCTATTACTAGTCGCGTTGGAAACGAAATACCGCTGTTTACTACAATAACTCCGAACAAAAACGAAATCATTTTTTCCGACTTCCTAACATATTCTCCTATCCTTAACTCGGACTTCGCCTACGTTATTGAGCTGAGAATTCATTGTAGAAGAAATAAATTAAAATTCGCTGACTTGAACAGTATACCGAATTCACTGGTACCGGTGGATCCTAGTACTTTATACATAACATAAAATATAAACGACTCAAAATATTTAATTTTACGATAATATAGACATATGTTTATTTATTTACATGATGATAAACATCTATAACCAGATTCATAACAGGTTTAAACATTCTTAAAATCTTCAATAAGAAATTGCTGGCAGGTCAATGTTTCGGAGAAGTCCGTTCCGGTGAATGGGTCACTTTCATGAAACAGAGCGCGTTCTCGATGCTACTCGTAGTGGTCGGTGTTTTCCTGCCGGTTAATAATACCACCACAACCGAGTTGTTAGGGAACAAATCGTGTAGCTCTTTCGCGCGAGAGTCTAACTGCTTCAAACAATCCTACGAAGAAAAACGCTATTGATTATAAAATAGGGATCCAGGGACAGCATGCCAACTTAGTGAAATGCTGACAATTTCAATATTCAACAGCCCCTACTGAACCACTTAATTGTGCTATGCAAGGCCCCCGGTGAACAAATACAGAACTAATGACCATTAAAGCAAAGCATAAATATACCATATGCGAAAATTTAGCAACATTTTGCTGTAACAAAAAATGCCTAGGTACATACATATCGAAACAGAGTTATTCTGCTAAATCCAATGCGCCCTGGTGAACACGTACAAAAACTAATGACCTTGAAATTTGCCAAAATCATAGATTCACACGTACCAGTCTTTTCTCAAGGTTTTCATCCATCTTGGTTGAATCAACGGTATATTTTCTGTAGCCTTCCAAACGAATAAACGCAAAGTCAAATTTCGCAATAGTCGAAGCAGCCTTCTTGCTGATTTCATCATAATCGTCGCAATACTCATAATTAATGTAGTCACTTTCGTGTGTAGCATTAGACTTTTTATCAATAACAACACCTTGAAAATATCAAATAGAAAACTTTTATCAGTAACGTCACAAGTTACTAATCACACTATTGCCTTACATGATCTAAATATAATCCTCACGATAGCAAAATTTCAAAGGTTTATCAAAGAATATTGATCAAAACATTATATCTGTATACATGTACACTTCATCACCTTTTTAGGAAAGCTTTGACCATTGTATGATGTTTCTTACAATTAATTTTCATGTTCTTGTATTCGAGTGGTATTTCAACAATTTTATGATTATTACATGTATTATTTTAACCTCTTTTATGTAAAGGGCTATGATTATTTCATACTATAGCACTATATAAACAAAGAAATTATTATTATCATTGTGATTATTATTACGTCCATTTGTTCAAATTTAGTCTTGCTTTTGAATTGATAAATCAGTTATTGAACAACTTGAATAACTTATTTGTGTTTTTCATCATCTCTCAAATTTAGGTGAAAGATGTACACACGTAATTGTTAAATATATAATCATAAAATAAACTAAATGATGCTTGCTTCAAATACAGGGATTTTTCTAATGTTTTGTGTGTGATGCTCTGGGACTGGCCACTTTCACGAAAAAGATTAACCCCTAAATCATACGGTACCGCTAAACGGAACTAATGAAGACATCAAATTGAGTTTAACTTTTTCATGGAATTGGATACTATGTTTTAAGCTTTCGTACCGGTTCTGTCGCAGGTCTTAATCTTAGCGAAAAAGTCATCGTACAATTTCGATCCACAGGAATAAAACACTTTCATCTTAACTTCGTCTCTCCAAGCTTCAGTTACTGCTTTCCCGCTATCGCCTATCTCTAGCCTATCACTCAGCTTTTCATTATCCGTCGTTTTAGCAATTGTTTTATCACATTTTTCCTCGACGCAAATCAATTTACTGTCGTGATCATCATTAGAAATTTTCATTTCGCGATGCGTTTGGAATGATACGGGCGGAATCGAAGAGGAGCCAACTGCGGTAGCCGAGTGAGATGCCTCCGTATAAGATACGTTTTGCGACATAAGTACATCGCCAAATTCAAACCCTGAAATAAAAATCGTTATTCTATTAATTGCCTAAGACCTCAGTTAAGTTATTGGAAATACGTATTAATGTTGGTATTTAATTAAGCCAGCAATATCACGGAACTTGGTCATGGATTTTTTCTTTACCTTTACTTAATTTCAACAGAACTAAATTCAATGCAGATGAAGCATCTTCGACTGGATTATGTCCACCAGAATCAGCTTGAATTACAGTACTGTTGAAAGAAAATCGACAACAATTCACCAGAACTGAATCGGGGTCATTCATTTATTACGCACGCATTAGGGGAGGGGTAAGTGCCATTGTGTACTGTAATGCTTAATGTATATGAAAAAATGACCGCTTTTGTGTACATGGGGGGAGGGGGGTTGAAAAATTCAAATTTTGTGCGTACGTAATAAATGAATGATCCCATCGCACTAATTCGAAACAGTAAATGGGTTGAGAGTTCTGAAAATTCGCCGATGCATCTCAATTCTAACACCTTCACCAGCCCTCCTAAGTTCAAACGCTTTCAACGACTGCTCTGAACCATGGACAATAAGACAAAACCTAGAAATGAAGATTTTCCAAAACTTACCCAAAGAAAATTTGAGTGAGGCGAGCAAGGCCAGTTTTTCTAGTTCGTTGACCGCTTTGGTTATAGATAACGCTCGTATCAATGACATACGGATGATACATCTACAAAATACAACGATATCGACATCTTGTCACATAACTCGTGATATAGGAAAAACTGCTAATTGGCAAACTTTTCATCTATTTTCAATTTGTATGGGAATAAATTTTTTGTTAGCCTTAATTTTTCAGTTTTAAATAGTCTAATAATAATTCTACTACGATGTGCTAGTTTTTCCGCACTAAGATATTAAACGAAACACTTTACCTTTAAAGCTTTCAGATCATTGGCCATAGATTGTCCTACCAATATCGCGTCTGGTGGTAACAATTTCTGTATGGTTCGTTGTGCATCTCTTAAACGAGTTTGTACTGGATCCATCATTTTCTTCGTAATACCACTATACCTGTAAATATATATATTTTTTTGGTCAGCATACGTCACAAGCCTTGCTTCTTTATGTTGTCCCACTGATATATCATAACATTTTATCAATTATAATGATCATATTATCATATTCAATTTTATAAACATGATGTACTTGATTATACTCTTTTAATTTACGCAGGAAATAAAGTAAAAACAATAATAAAATAAATAGATAATTTAAATTGAGCTCTGCATACCCACACGCCATGCTTTTCGAATGCTTCCAGATGACTTACTTTGTAAGATAATTAATAACCTTGTTGTATGGTTTGACTAAACTGTCGTAAATGCAAATTCCGTCCTCTGAGATGAGGGACACTCGCGCTAGTTCATTCGTTTTTGCAGTAGTCATCACCTACAAAAACCGATTTTGAAACATTTTCGAATTCGAGAGCTGATGCATCATATATCTATACAGTAGAATCCCCTTAATTCGGATCATTTGGCAAAATTAATCCAGTTTATGGGAAATCCGGATTAAGTCATTTTCTTGTATATCCATGTACAAATGGATTGCAATTAGACCAAAATCCAGATGACGGTAAGCCGATCCGGATTAAGCTGGTTTTGACTGTAAGTTTGTTTTAACACGATATCAAAAGAAGACATGGTTTCGTACCATTTCACAATCCAACGCAAACATGGGACTGCAATCGGTAACTGGTTGATAATTCCCGGTCGTCGTGTAGACATAGTTATTATAGGTGGTATCTTCATGACCTGTGTGTTAAAATAAGCGATAATCACATCAGAGCTGGCGGTTTACAGAGAGTAACAAGTTTAACACACACATCTTCATGTAAAGAACATTTCAAATTTGTCAATTATTCTCACAGTGAAAGCAGGGCTGTCGGAACAGGGGCGGCAGGGGCGGCCAAATCCGCCCCACTTTTTTGCTTAACAAAAATTTTTTCAAAAGCACGCTGTACCGCGTAGCAGCTTGTCGTTCTCTGTACTAGGTGGTTGGCTCACGACTACTCATGCTTCTGTGAAATGGCCCCAAAACACATCTCCGGCGATTGAATTTTCAAAATTTTTCTAGGGAAGGGCCCCCAGACCACCCTTCAGAAATAAGCCTCGCCACTGAAAAATTCCTTCCGACGGCTCTGGAGAGTTGTGGTAGCTGAGCGGTAAGCCATCAGCTAATGGTCAATAGTCAATTCAGGATTAATGGGTCTAAATCCTGGTGGAAGCAAGTTCCTTCCGAGTCCTATCAATCTTGTCTCTATGACGACATTAGGGAAAAAGAAACTTCAAACCTCTCTACAGTCAAACTTGTTTAAGTCATTGCAAAAGCTGTCACATGATCTAAGTTGTTTCAATTTGTATTTCCAGTTCAATTTACTAAGTCTAAGTCGCTATTTGGAAAAGTCATCAACATTATGATACTTCAAACTACGGTGACTTTAAACAAGTTTGATTGAAATAATGCCCCAAGTCGCGCTCAGAAGATTGAGAAATCATAAAGAAAAATTTAACAACATGCCTTACTGTGGAGACTAATGGGTGAATTTCACATCAAGAAAATTTTTACCACGAAATACCGATATTTACGAATTTGGATTATTCACCTGTACCAGGTAGAATGTAGCCTTCGCTCAGCATCTGATGAACGTTTAACAGTAACCAAGTGCGCGGAAACACGTCTTCAGATTCGGTTATACCAATTTTCTTTTTATGTTCGATCTTCCGAGCCTGGAACCCGTTGTCGTTTTGTCCCGGTCCGTTATTCTCTCCGGTAGTTATATTTTCATCGGATTTTTTTATCACGATCGGCTTTGATCTATGTCTTTCGATGGGGCCTTCGATTTCCTTTGGTCCTGTAATAGAAATTTTCTATCAATTCGATGCGATATCAACAATTTTACGAAGCAGTTAAATCTGCGGAACATGTCTTTCAATCGGGCCCGGTTTCACAGAAAGGTTTAACTTCAAAATCTACTTAAAATAAACCCAATTAATCATGAAAATTCATCAAGGAACAGTTGCAGTGTTGAATCGACACAAAATTGTTAAAAAGACTGATCTAAAGTTGTTAGTAACTAACAGGATGGCCACTTTTATTTGACTTGATTATTCCCTGACAATTCCCTGACATGCACCTCGTTTTCCCTGACTTGATCTGCTAATAATTCAATCAATTAAATCAGTCGAAGACATAAGACATAGACGGAAACTGTTTGATTTTTTATGCACAATCTAGCAATCTTATCGAATATCCCCGCCGACTTTTGTTCCTTGATATTAAGCTTTTTTTAAAAATTTTATTTATTGAAGAAAAGAAAATCCCCCGTTTTTCCCTGATATCCGCATAAGTGGTCATCCTGCAACAACATATAGGGCACCAAAATATGCTTTAAGTACTCAGCCCTTGCTCTCGTCATCTATGAGATTGATTTAACTTACTTCCAAATTTTTTGACATGCGAATTGATTCGCTCCTTGGTCATAGGTATCTTGAATACCTCATCAGCTACATCCATTCCATAACAATCAGGAGTTAAAACTTCCACTGACTGAAATCACCAAGATAAGTCATTGAGAAAGAGAAGGTTTTCGTGAAATACCCAGGAGCTTATCAATCATAATTTCGCTTTGTGAAATCTTACATTTCACAGAATCGATATTATAACATAAATACTTTCAGTCCTAAGCAAATGGACATATATTTAGAAAGTAAAAGTTCACATTACCAAGTCGAAGAGGTTCTGTAAATTCGGGAAGGCATCTTTGTGTTCTTTGAAATCCTTAATACTAACACCATCAATAACTAAAAATCCCACGTGACTAATAGACAATGGTTTCATTAATTTACACCAAGGTCTGAAACGATATCAAAAACAGATATTTACTTCCAGTCTTTGACTGAACCATTTCCAGTTGAAATCAAAATCATTTCAAGACTGCGGAAATTAACAGTTTTTAGAAACTTTCATATTTCCAGCTATTAGCTTGTATTTCGAGTCTTACCTGGTGCTGCCCAATGTCCCTTTGGTAACAGCAAATACCAAAAACTTCTGAATTTCAGCCATATGTAGAATGACAGACGTATCGGCATTGGGCATTTCAGTTAATGTCAGAGACAATTTGGGATAATCCTGAAATAAAAAAGAAAACCAAATTCCAACAAAATGTAGAACTCTTTTAATATTAAATTTTATTAGTGACGACAAATAACGACTTTAAAACCCAGTTTGATTGCGCCAACACGTGATATGCGAATATATCCAATCGCTAAGTCTGATTACCAACTTTAGTGCCGATACTAGTTTGAGTTTTTAAAATATTTTCTATAGGCCTACCTTTTTTTTTACTTTTTCGACGGCTGATTTTTGTTCACGAAGTTCCACCATTTTGATCTTCATCTGAATTATTTCTTCGGGAGATTTTCCGTCGAATTCATACTTCCCCTTCTGTCGAGATTCGCAATCGATTTGATACATAAAATTGCATCATAATATAAATTAACACTTATTTAAAATTTTGGCGCAAAAGTCCTGAAAATTTTTCAATTACCAGACGCAGACCCTCCTCACCTTCTTTACTTTATCATCAGGTAATTCCGTTTTTTTTGCCAGAGCCAAGAAAGCTTCGATTTTTCTTTTCTTGTTTTGTGTACGAGCGATTTGTTTCTGGGACATCGTTTCAGTTTTCCGTGAAGTCGCCGAATCCCTTTTATCTTCAGCCATGATTCTAAACATGAAAGTACAAGGCTGTATATGAGTGGGACCGTGTTTAGGCCTAATTGAGTTTACGTAAGCCAAATCTTATTCAAACTGTCTACGGTTACGGGAGTCTGTACTATATCTGCGTACGCGCATTCGTGAAGGAATAGGGTTAGGGTTAGGTAAAGCTTTATGTAGATTAACTTTCGCCATGGCTTCCAGTAGTGTGCTGTGGCTAGGTAAAGCACTGTGGCCTATCGCTAGAAATTTTGGCTTTGGTTTCCAATCCCAGCATAGAAAGTCAGAATTCTAGTGTATTGTGCATGCACTAACTGACTCCCATAACCGCAGCTAATGCACCCCCTTTACGGACTCCCGTAACCGCCTATCCTATTTGCTAACGGGGCAAAGACAGCCGCCTGGATGAACTTCCAATATTGTATTGAGTCAAATAGGGGTAGGAGGTAGTGATTGAATACACTATTGTTTATTCAATTACTTGTCTTTTATTTGTAAGATTTTAGATAAATATGATTGTAGTTATTTGGCTTTTGCAAGAAATGAGCATGAGTGAGTTACTGATAACCGAAGTTCACCTAGCCAGTAATTCAGGAAACCCATATATTGCTTTTGGCTCATATATTTGATTATTAACCTTAATGGCAATCATTCAGGAATATATCTGTACTAATAATGGACCACAACATCGAATTTCGACGATTCAATTCGAACGAAACAGCATGCAGAAATAGAATAAGACGAAATTGTTTATTGGAACTGTAGCTATTTTTACCTCACTTACCATAGAATCAGTGTCAGATCTTGACCGTCAAGTGCTGCCCCTGGTATAAATTCATTGGCGGAAAAAGTGTGAACTAACTTATAAGTCGCGTGCCACAGTAAGAATTCTATCGCAAGGCGCCGGCCTTTTGGGCTGGCACAGAATTCGCGTAATCGTAGCAGGCCCGTAGGCAGAGGGGGCTGCTGGTAACCCCCACTTGGCTGATAAGCTGACTTGCCCTTTTTCTGAGGTGTACTTATTTGATTTGAACCCCTCTACTGTTTTACCTTTTGGGCACTTTCACATAGGCACAGGGCATCTCTTTCGTCGACGCAAAAGGGCAGTATCCATGCACGGAACCAGAAAGTGCCCTTTTATATCAAATAAGCCCCACTCTCTAAATCCTGCCTATGGCCCTGCGTAGCCTACATTTATTAAATTTCATTCGGCATTTCCGGCAAAATTTAAAACAAACGAATGTATCAAAATTGAATCTTGATTTTTATTATTCGTATAAAAAGCAATACTGTCCCATCTTTTCGCGTGGTAAATCACATCATCATAATAATATACACATTTGGAAAATGTATATCTATCAAGGTGGTACAATGCTATTAGAGAGAAGTGCAAGTAAGAAGGTTTCCTGGACAGCCTAATCTTCAAAGCACGTTTTTTTTAAACAGCCAAAGTTGTGTGATCTTCGAAATTTGGTCAAATTTTCATCTCTACCAGCAAACCTTTAATCAAAAAATTTCTAATTTAGAAATGATTACATTAATGTAAGAAATATATACACATATATAAATGCTATAGGCCTATAATGTTTTTGTCTATAGAAATATGCTTCATATGAATAAAGACCCCTCCCCTCTTGACATGGAATGACAGAAGTGATTAAGACAATTAAGAGATCCTCACCGAGGATCCAATTCAACAGTGGTAGGTTGAAATTTGGGCCTCAGGTGCTACTGAATTAGATAGGTTAATTTCCCAATGTTCTGAACCTTATGGTCAAATTCGAACTGACAAACAAATTTGACCATCAATCTTTCTTTTCAAAACACAACTGTCGAACTGGGTCCAGATCATTTCAAATATTCCACTGATTCGTTTATACTCGCTAAAACATTACGTACATGATTTTAATCAAAAAGGTTGAATACAAATAAATATATTACATTAATATGATTTTCATTTAATAAATCAATTCCTAATTTATCTATTCATAAGAAGTGTACATTTGTTTCCATAATAGTGTGGTTTATATACATTAAATACGCTATAAATATAAAAGAATACACTATATTTTCATTGAGAAAGATTTATACAGATGTAAGAGGTACAAAATATCTACTGCATATGAAAATTATCAATACGGGATTAACCACGAATGCTCGTGCAGAAAATGTCAAGCATCTAGTCATCGTTGCTGTTATGGCGAAACCGGAAAAACCATGTGGTATTCAGCCTAAAGGTCGGGTAATATTCGAAAGATTGTCAATGACCGTGAAGCCCAACGCACAGGACGCAAGAAAACACAGAAACTATGCTTCTCATTTCTTGTGAACTTGCACAGGGAAACAGAGAAATATGGAATCAAACATGCTTGATCTTGGAAACGTTGGTTTTCAAAACCATATTTCTCGTAAACGCACACGACGCTGGGAAATGCTCGGCAACATGTTACTGTTTTCTGTTTCCATGTGTTGTGTGCATTTTGAAAAAGTTGCTGATGACTGTAAAGCTCAACGCAGGGAAACAGAATCAAACATGTTTGATCCCGGAAACATCGTAACCAAAACCATATTTCTCATAAACGCGCACAACGCTGGGAAACTATCGGAAACATGTTTCTGTCCCCTGTTTCCATGTGCCATTGTGTACATTGAGGTAATAATCTTATTTGAAACATATGTACATGTACTGTACAGATGAGATATGGGGAAATGTTGCACACCAACCAATAAATGGATGACCGTCTTTCGACAATCGTAAATGGTTCTAAAAGTATACGAGAAATTTTCTTGTAAATGATGGAATGTGCATAGCTGGGCGGAGTCAATTGAGTATTGGACGAATTTCAATAAATATAAATAGACGATTACTTTTTTGGAATGTCACGTGTGAAGGCAGGACTTTGATTTCATACGGAATGCTATAAGTATGAATACCGAAAATATTCGTTGAGAACAAAGATCATTGGCTTAAAAGAAAAGAAAAATCTGAAATTTCCATGAATGTCAACATACTGTGATGCGTGCTATTAGCGTTTAAAATTCCTAAATCAGAATGTTTGACACATGTTCGCATTCAAAAATGAGTAGTTTCGAGAAGATCTATAATTTCATTCAGTGTTAATTCCGGACACTTTCGTTGTGACTGCTGCATTAAGCCTTAACATGAGCATAGGTAGGTTCTCCCTTAACGTGAGCATAAGTCGGTTCTCCCTTAAGGTGTACATAAGTTGGTTCTCCGTTTTTCAAATTGTGCATTTCGGTCGGTTCGGTCGTATCGCCGTAAACGTTGTTCTGCTTGTATTTTTTCGGCGTACGTTCGCCGTAGTTGTTCTGTTTGCGCAGGTGGCGCACGCGTAGAAAAACGAGAACGCCGACGATCAGCCCGATGATCACTAACACGATGAGCAGAATCGCCCACCAGGCTAACGTGCCTCCTAATTGTACTAAAAATACATAAAAACATCGAAGAACATCGCTTAAAATGAACCTACGGTAAACCTCGGCTGCTAACAGTAAAACATTAATAACAGGTTAAAATCATAAGGCAGGTCTTCATTCGTAATATTGGTTATACAGAATTATTGGTTTTTAGAACCAAGGTCAGAACTAGTCCAGTCTATAGTGTCCAGTCTTAGCAAATTTGACAGGACCGCATACAGGACCGCGGACAACTCGATATACCAACAAGCACAGTTATATTAAAGCTAGTTTAGCAATAGGCAAGAATTCCGTAGAATTTCAAATCAAACACAAATTTCATTTCGTCATACTTATAAATACGAATATGATTTCCTATCATTCACTGCAAAATATATTATATAAATTTATGAGTCTTTTGATTTACACATACATATATATAAAATCCATAAAATGAAAACTCATTTAACAACATAAATAAAACTATTTGAGCTTAATCCGTAAAATTCCACAATCAAGAGTTGCAATTAAAACCAGTCAAAGACATATTCTATTTGGTTTTTCAAGAACCAATCTATAAAATCTTAGGACTGGTTTAAAAGATCCTAGACGATTAGGCCTATAGGACCAACGTAACTGACGGACTCGACTGGGAAGAAAGATGATAGAAGCTATCAATTAACCTTTATTAAACCCATAAAATCTAACAACTATCCCTAGCTAATCGATCTTGTTCATTTTGTAATTACAAATATACAATTTGATTAAACCCATATGATTACAGATATACCCCATTGTTCACCCCATTGCCTATATACTCACACACCCTGATTTAAGTTATACGTATTTTTGTTTAAATTCTTTCCTAACCCCTTTCCTAATTCCTTTCATTAATAAAGAATAAGCCAATTTTGAAGCTCACAGAATGTCTTTACCTACTTGGTATATATATGGAAGCCGATTTGGTTTTTTAATCCCGTGACTCATGAAATCACGGCACAGCATATTTTGCCATTTTTGCCGTTTCACCTAACAATTTAACTGAGCTGGCAAAACGCATTAAAGTTTGCCACGGGCTTCGCATAGAACTTTCCCGAGTATTCAAAGGTATATATTAATCTGTCTTAATATCTAGTTTACAAAATACAGGCCACTAAAAATGAGAACAATCTTTTAGTTTGAAATGATAGCAGTTTCAGCAGTTGACACAGCGTTCAATAAACCTGAGGATTTCATTAACCCACACATTTTACCGAACGGTTATAAATTCTCTCTCTTCTCAAATAGACCAGATATTGCACCATACTTTGATATTCTTCATCAATTGATTTCTTTGATTATTTCTATCCATTTGAAACAGGGTTCATAGCCTCTCACCTACCATTGAAAACGGTAAATCGAATCTAAATATCGGGGGCAGCCAACCTCAGAAAAGCGCCATCAGTATCAACAAATTGAATATTTTTTCATTGAAATATGAAACAAAATCAATCAGTTATCAAGGGGGGGGGGGTAAGACCCTCTGTAACATATTTCATATTTCTGTTCACATCAAATAAATTGAATTAGTATTTCTAGAAACAAAATGCTGAAAATAGCTCTGAAATATCGTCCTTATCACTGGCTTTTTTTTACTCGTGACAACTAGATGAAAGAAGACAAAATTTGATAACTCTCAACGTAATTTTTTTCGAGCAAATCAGATATCACTCGTTAAATTTTGGGCAAAAAACAAAAGACTTTTGAAACCCTGCTCAATTCAAAGATTACTGAGTGCTATGAACCCTGTTGGTCTCTACTAACGCGAACCATCCTCCTTCGGCAGGGATCCAAACCTTTTTGGCATCGCTAGCCTCAGCCACGGCACGAAAGCTTGCAAGATTTACCGCAAGAAAAGTTGCAGCAGCAATCAGACTGCTCGTTGTATAATCGCTGAGGCAAATACCACGGAAAAAGCTTTATAACTGGGAAAACCCGGGCTAAAATAAAACAGGATTTTTGATTGGCTAATCATGACATCATCTAAGCTGTGCATGTAGCTGCGCACTCGGTCTAGTGTGGCAGGGTTTTGTACTGTAGCGAGTCTCGATGCCATCTGGTTTCAAAACCCTGTCAGAGGAGGATGTTGCGAGAGAATTTCTCGATACAGAGACATTGAGCAATATGGCACAAAAAACCGTAAAACAACCGCAAAAAAACCCTATATATGTTTCTCGGTGATCTCCATTTCATCGTGCAGGTAGACTTTATTCGTTACGGCCGCCTTTTTAAGCTCTTCTTTACGCAGGAGGTTTCTACGAACGACGCGACACCGCCAGATTACTAGACCGACTACGACGATCAACACGATGCTGACCACGATGATCAGTATGGCCCACCACGGCAGACGGAACTTGTAGACGACTATTAACGAGAGAAAAAAAAAGAATAAGAAAACACACGGTGCTTCGATCGATTTCAGAATATCTCCGGGAGGTGTGGGGGTATGATTTAGTATTTCATCTTTTTTTGTTTTCCAAGTGCTCGGTCAATAAAAGTTAATTTGTTGCAAAAATATTGATTATTTGAGCGACAATGTCCGAAACAGAGGCCTTTCAGGTTGGTCATTCTTGGATATTTCAAGGAGTTGTAAAGTAGAACATTTCAAATTTCACTTCCATATTCCAATTACAGTAGACTGTTCCTGAATCGGTACTGTTTATCTCAGTAAACCGTTAATTCAGTGGTTTTGTAAGTAATTTTTTATCTTGTACATATTAAAGTTTCATGCACCTACAAGTATTTTCAATTTAGAAGGAGTTTATGAGTAATCAAGGGGTCGACGGGACCCTGAAAAAATCCAAATTTCGAATAGCAGACCACTGCCAAAAAAAAATTTCAATACATTTGATCTTTGTCTCAAGCTGGCCGGGGACGATAAATTAGAATTTTACATAATCTAAATAAAAATTTCGTCTTAACATCTTGACATCGGCATGATGTGAGGAAATTTTGCCCAGTTCACACCACAAAAAACAAAAACCAATAAGTCAAAATCGAAACCAACCAGCAGAAATGAGAATCAAGGTTATCAATTTGTTCAGCCTGGAGAATTCTAAAACGCTGCTATTGTCTCAGATTTAATCTCAGAGAAGTCAATTTAATTTTTCTTCATTCTTATTCATATCCTCATGCCCCCGAACCCTTTGGTATAGGCCTATACGTACATGCCGGTGAAAAAAGGTAAAATAGAATCCACACCATAAATATTGATTAAAATCCCAAAAAAAATCACGACAAATTACGACAACAAAACTGATTGATAAAGAAATGAAATTTTACCCTGGCAGAAAAATCTATATTTGATAATATTTGAAGTTGTTTCATGTAAAAATGAATACGATAGACTACTGCACGTTATATTATTTCATATCTACTGCATATTCATTCGACATATCATTTTTAGACTGAATCAGGGTGGTACAGGAACCACCTGAAATATTTCTAGTATTTCAAATAAACTTTTTAGTCTTTCATCAATTGCAGGAATTTACATTTACCGTTTTCATCTAATTCAAATAATTCACGAATGAAATATTCAAACCAGTTGTAAATCTAAAAACCCTAATAACAACTTTTGGGTAAACGATTTATCTAATTTAGTCGATTGTCAGTAATTGAATATACATTACTCAGAAATGGTTATTACTATTAAAACCCAGGAGGTTCGGTGGAAAAACCTAACCGAAATAGTCAGAATACGGATAGAAGAAGGAACAGTTGGAAGCACCGAGGTTTTCTCGTTTTTTTTTCTCTCTCCGGTCAGCCGCAAGGCGGTCGCTGCTCGTCTACACAATCATTCAGATATGATCATTAAATTGATTAATTAATCATTAATTAGTAAAAGTTAGTATTAATGACAATAAGAGACGTTGTAAAAAACAATCGTGACAATTTGAAACCCTACAAAACTCTTGCCCACATTAAACGTGATAGAAAAGGCTAAACTAAAAGTAACTCAAAAGACAGTTTTTGTGCATAGTTGGCATTAAACAAGGGGAAAAGCTAGAGACAGTCAAGTTTTTGAAATTGAGATTTGAAACGAGGAAATAAACGATAGTAGAACAAGAATCAGAATTTCTAAGCTAATACATCAGAAGCGCACAGTTTCTAGGACGGCTCTAGGACAACGCAGCCAATATTGACGTTAAAAGTCTTAAGTAAACTTTTCATATCGTACAAATGACAGATGAATATCACCTGATTTCATTTTCCAGAATGACGACTCTAAACTATCAAGACGTCAATATTGGCAGTATTGTCCAGCCGGCTGCTTATGTCAGGGAGGCCGATCGGGGGTATTGCCCAGTCAGAGAATATTAAGAATGTAGATCTAATATTGAGATGTGCGAGGCTTAAAGTACCACGTGTTTGAAACCGTTACAAATATGAACCTGAACCGGATTATGACAATTACAGATTTGAAAGAAAAAACGCCATTTTTGTCCTCTCGAAAATTCTGCCAGGGCAATTGAAAACATTTCTCATTCGACACAAATGACGTTCAGAATCGGAATAACATCTAGTGTTAAACACGAGGACTACTACTTACGGTCATCGTGGGGACCTTCGTATTCGGGAAGCGTTCGTTCATTCATGCCGTGAATGATCAGCGTATAATCGAATAATGTCCCTGAAAATTCAAAAGCAGCTTCATAGATTTATATTCATTGAGTATTCCGTAAATTGTTCCACGAAAACTTCCTGAACCCAGTTTTCGTCCGTGACTCTGGACGACGGTCAACTTAAGCTAATCTAAGTTAACTGAACACACAGTTCGACAGTCAAACAGACCCTGCACCATGGTCCACGAATGAGGTAACGATTTGAGTAGACTACAGGATACGCAGTAACAGCAGTAGGTTTCATTTCAATCTGAGCTGCGGTTAAAATCTGCATCGGTCTTAAACGAATCAATATGAACCAGCTTCTAGGTGAACTTTGGTCATCGAGATAATCGAAGTTCACCCTGTGGATTCAATCTAATGGAACTGGGGTCCATTAAAACTCAAAACTCTGGACCCGATTTCAAGGTAGTGGATTTAATATGGCTGCGTCCCGAACTAGAAACTATAATTTCAGAAATAGACTTTGATAACTCAACTTCTTGTAGGGCCTATATCATTAGTACAGAAAACCTGGCCTCACTCTGACATGGCCAACTCAGACTTCTAACTAACTCGGAAAAAAACGAACTCCTTAACATATCTTCCTATCCTTAACTCCTTAATTAGCTCAGACAGACTCTGACGGTCCCAGTTTGTCAGCGTAAGGCAAGGTTTACTGTAGCATATTATCACATTTTAACAGTTGAAATGACTGACAACTGTAGAAATGAGATCATACTTATTTCTGAAACGAAACATACCGGACCCGCGGTTGAGGTCAGACGGCGACGCGTCGTCGATGTGCAATCTCCACAGTCCTTGAGGCTGTTCGCCCCAGAACGCGTACGTCACTGTCTGCCATCGCAGCTCCTCCAGCGTGATGTCGGGTTCGCGTCCGTTCAGAATGATGCTCTCCGTGCGCGCCGGCGACTCCAGACGCGCGCTCACTCGGCCGCGCTTGTTGCTGTACGTCAAGTGGAATCGCACCTCGACGTGTTCGATATACTCGATTTTGCAGTAACGATTCACTTCGGCGTTGAAATACTGCGGAATCTGATTCTTGCTGAAAATACGTAAAGATAATCTGGCTTAAGTAACGTAGAACGCGGCAACCCGTATCTTACAGAGGTCACAGAATCCAAAATTACCGACATTTCATCGACCAAAAATTCCCCGATTTTAACAAGATATCCTTAGAAACGCAGGGACCCAGTTCTTACAGATCATGGAATCCAAAATTCCCCGATAACCATTGACCAAAAATTCCCTGATTTAAACAAGATATCCTTAGCGGGGGCTTTTTCTTTTGAAGAGTTTCTTTCTGCCATTCGTCACTAGCAAGAATAACAACCACCAAAAATTCGAATTCCCAGACTTTTCTGATTTTCTAGAAAAGGGTCTGAACTCCCCAATTTGCTCTGCCAGGCAAACTAGGGGTCCAGGGACACCATGCCCACTTGGGAAGTGGTTTCAAATGCTCAACAATCTAACAATTTCAATATTCAACGCCCTCTGGTGACCATATACAAAAACCAATGACCTTGAAACTCAATACAATCATAAAACATGTCAGCAGCTATGATTTTGTAATTGATTGTGATAACAAAAAATGCCTCGTTACTAATTTAATGTGGAAATACTAAGTTAATCTACTATTCAACGCCCCCTGGTGACCATATTCAAAACCCAATAACCTTGTAACTCACCATATTCATAGAACATGTCATGAACTACAACTTTGTAATTGATCATGGTAACAAAATATGCCTAGGTACCAATCAGCACTTTTTACACATTTTCGAAGTTTACGATCAAATCGTCTTCAAAATTTCCCTCGTAAACTTCGAAAATGTGTAAAAAGTGCTGATTTTGGCGAACAACAATGGCTGCCAGTCGGCCATCTTGATTCTGATAGGGCCAGTTTTTGGGCTGAAGATTTTGTCTAGGGTAGATACATGTAAAAAACCAAATATCAAGACATTACCTTGAAGCGTCTTCAAAACTTCCCAAAATAACTGGATTCCGTCTACGGACGGACGAACGGACGGACGGAAAGTGAACGCAATAGCCCGCTGGGACTAAAGTCCCAAGTGGGCTAAAAATTAATCTGCGATTCACTGATTTTTCTTGATTTCCCGGTCAGATCAGATCTGCAAGAACACTTAAAACCGGCCTGAAACCCATCTTAATCAAATTGAAAGAACATTTACTAAAAAGATCGCAAATAATCAAACCGTGTTTTAGAGGAGGCTGTTGGACCGAAGGGTAACCAGGCTACGACTCATGATATAAAACAATTAGATTCTATACTGAACTCTTAACTAATTTCTGGAACATACTTAGCGATTAAACGTCCGGGTATGATGCAGGTCATATTTTTTGGAAGTTCCGGCCATTTTCGCGCCAGTTTAACCATTTTTCCGATGTCCAACAATCCAAAGCCGAACGTCGGCGATACTGCAGAGAAAGAGCATCATGGTTCATCTAATTCGAATTGTATCATAATTCTTTTTTTAAACAAAAAACCTAGCGAAAAAACGGATTTTCCACATAAAGTTTCGACGAAAATTTATTCACCTTTGAAATTAGCGGCATTTGTGATGAATTCGTCGCGATTTTGTTTGGTTCGGAATCCGATGTACGGATTTGACGTTCGTATGATGAGATGTTGCATGTCTCTCCAAGTTAATTTTGGACTGAAATTGGACGCAACGACAATGTTAAATACATACGAACACGAGCGCATATACAAGTACCGACTTTAATTTATTTCCACTACAGAATAACTGCTATAACCTATTTCATCCTGACCTTGAAAATAATATATCACGATCAATTTTGCTCAGGTATGATGTACGAAATAAACAATGCCCAGAAGGGTATACAAGCCCACAGAAATAAACAACTACCAGCATCTGAATACCTGATTTACAGAGATCAATTGGCGTGACAGTAAAGCATTTTAGAATACATCAAGGGTATATGAGGCACAGCTAGCGAAAAAAAGTTTAGTTTAGTTTAGGTTGGCATGATTTTATGTGTATGGCCTCCTTGATTGAACATACAAAGTCACAGTCACTTTCTCTATGATCCAATGATAATAATATGTCATTTTCAACGATAAATTTCGTTTCAGTTGTGATGCTGTTGGGGCTTTAATATCGATGATATTTCACTACCGCTACCGAAAGTTTCTTGACGATACGCATGTGAAAACTTACTTGACTTGTAACGCTAAGGCAGCTGCACCGGCGACCATCGAAGCTGCGGCACCTGATTCGGCGAAATCCGTATCACATTCAGAAATACTCTTACCGGACGGCGACACCTGAAATGATTATCATTCGACAACTTGAAATAGGGTGAAGGTACAGTGTTGCACAGTCGCGACTTAAGCCGTCTTAAGTACCAAGGTTTGTCTTAAGTTGCTAAATTTGCCACAAAACCTATATCAACCATGACTGTATCTTGAACTATACCACCGTGGCAAATACTCAATGACATCTGATTCCCTGCTAGAAGGACAAAACTACATGGCGGGCATTTCATACCAAGGATTCCACCGGGTTTGAATCCCTGGATTTCTTTAGCAATAGGGCAGGATTTTGTACCGTGACAGAGTCTTGTGGTGCCATTATCAGGTTCAAATGACTACCACTATGACAGGTTTATGGTCAAGTCCAGTGACGCAATTCAAATGAATCCCTGCTAAAGATGATGTGTCTTGGTTCCATATTTTTTGCCATATTAAAAATTTCATCATCAAATATACCAATACAAGATTATAGAATGTACACTAGCAAAGCATCAATCTGACATTTCATGCTGTGTTGGTTCCATGGACAAGTAACTGTTTATATTTTGGAATTGAAGAAAGACCCACGACCAAAACACGGTAAATTCTTAGCAGAGGCTTCTCCCACAAATTAACTACTCACTGGTACATCCTCGAAATAACCTAGTAGCTACCCTAACATGCTCTCGGAATTCAAAGCGGCTCTCAGCAATCGACTGAAAAAATACTTACGATATTACGCAATGATTGTTGCTGCATAGTGGCGTCTAGCGTTCCGGTCTCACCCGAATCGGCGCTATAAGCCGATACAATAATAGCCGAACACCTTTCTCCGCGCAGCAGACGCCGATTATCCTCTTTAATTCCGGCGACGGCGATCGTGTAAATGTTATTGACGTATTCGTCGTACGAACAGCTATCGCCCGACAGCAGGCCGCCTTTACCGGACGCCCAGATATATATGGCTCCTTTACCGCCGCGTCCCTGTCGAAAGCAAGATAGAGACCATGATCAGTTCGGATTGAAACTTCATTACAGTTCATATTGATACTTTATTACAATACACCTTGAGTAACTTGGAAAAACTAAAGGACCAGAAAAGACAGGGACTCAGAAAGTAACTCTGTTTTTGTCCCAGTTGGCCACATACGAGTTAAGACGCTTAACTGCATCATGTGGCTACTCCTAGTGCGAAATGATCTTAGCTCTTAATTCTTATTCCAGAGAACATTGAATTGACACGTGGGTCCACATTTACAACCCATTACTCAGTAACAACTTTAATTATCAAAGTCACTGAAAAAGTATGTATTTAAGCAAACCTTGGCCAGTTCCGAATTATCATAGATCAACTTCCAGCCTACTACTTACTGCTTGGCAGTTCTCTAGGATTTTTCAAGAATGATATTTTCAAAATATATGTAATTAATTCCTTTTTCTGTGTTCTTTTATCATTCGACTCATCTAACTAACCTTGCTTTTTGGATGAACGAAGTTGATCGATGTATGGAATATTAAGTTAAACGTCAGTTTAACAAACGGTCAGAATGCATCTGGAGGCGATAAAATTCTAACCCCACACTCCCCTTAAGGGCTTGTGATAATGTCTTAAAGCGATATTCAGGATAAGAGGCTGGATCCACCCCTGACGTTGGAGTACGAACTATTTTTGATATCCTTCGCAACTGTGAAACCAGAAACCGAAATTTAAACTCAAACCATGCCATCCCAAAAAATATAAATACCTCTCGAATTCCTTTATACAATGCCTGACTGGATTGCGGCGACATTCGGAACAGTTTTCGCGAATTATCACCCGCATCTTCATTCGCCGACCAATTATTCAAATAGATGTCGATTTTATCGAGTCGATGAGTGAGCGCCTTGGCTCTCAAGTCATCTCTGATGACATTCGCTGCCTTGGAAAACAACCGGATATCTGTTGCGACGAAAAAGATACGTACACGTTTAATGGGACCGATACGAATAGGCTTTACAAGAAATCCAAATAAAACATCATATTCTACAAACTTTTATGTAAAGGCGGACAGTAAATAGCATCAGGTATTATTCACGGTGCAGTTAGTCTGGATTTTTGGATCAAAACAATCTCTATTAAACTGATTAAGGATGTTGGACTGTAGTTTGTGAAGCCCAGCGATGTCTAGCAAAGCGATTCATCGTACAATTGGTAGTGAAACTATGCGTCTTATTAGTCAGATTTCTCAAGTTGAGAAGATCGTCAGAAGCAATGTCGCAACAAAGGCAATAAACTTGGTATCATTCCAAAGCTCGTGAAAACGGCTTTCAGAAAATATGTATACCATTATATCTACTGAGTTATTAAGTTTGCGTGGTCCAAAATCATTCACAGGCTGAAAAATACTCGCCAGTTTTTAAGGGATTACCGACAAATACTGTTCGGGTTGTATTGATGAATACTTACTCGCTATCTGAGCTTCATAAGCGATGCCGACGCCGCATTTAGCATTCCTCAGCGCAGCAGCGACGCCTGCAGCTTCTGTTCCAGTACTGTCCGCATCGATCGGCTGACCGGGATGTAAATCCAATGTCAACTCGGTATTCTGAAATAACGAAACATCAAAATATTCGTACGACTAAATTATGATAATAATAAATTGTCACTTATATAGTGCAAGGCTCCTTATTTAAGTTCAAATGCGCTCCGCTAGAAACTATACGTAGCTAGCACGGAATAAAACTGTTTATTGGCAAGAAGGTTATTCTTCACAGTCTGGGAGCATATGTGGAGAATGCTCTACCACCACATGAAGAAAGTGGAAAATTGGAACAACCAGGTCTCTCCTGATTAGCGGAACATGGTCTAACAAATTACTCAAAGTTGAAGCATTAGATGTTTGAGGCCCTGATGGGTCTGTTCATCGTTTCCATTTTTTTTCTAACTGCATTCATTTTATGCGGTATGCGTGGCTCTATTTGTGGCAAAAATGTTTATAACCAATGCAAAAGTATCGGACAGGCAGGTTGGGACGTAGAAACCTGCCAAGTCCTTTCAGTGTATGTCGGGTCTGCACTTGAATATGTTCACAGATGTAACATATCTCTGAACATATGGAAAGCACGGCCGATTTTGTAATTTATTCAAATCTTAATTACTTACCACTCGAATATCTTCGGAATTCTCTAAAACGCCGCCATCCACAACGCCGATCGTGACACCCGCGCCGGTGGCGTAATCCCAGGCTACCATTGAATTCATATCAGCACCGGAACTACTACCAGAGTCTCTATACTGCAAACATTAATAAATAAACTTGGTTACAAAAATTGCTTATTTACGTTGATTTCAGCACCTTGCGGTTGCTGTTCGTTGTCATTAACAGGATTCGTGTAGATCAGATAATTCAAAATTTCCTGATGTTTTCTCGATTATCCCTGACCCTCGACCGATTAAATTATATAAGATCTGATCCTCAGCATTTCATCTCAAGAGGCTCCTTGAGCCATTGGCACCAGCAATTGGCAAATCGTTGCTGCTTTTCGCAAGGAAAATTGAATTCATGAACAAACCGTTGCAACAGCGTGATCATAAAGGTAGCTTAAAATTTCATGAAAATGGAATTTTTTTCTTGTAAGTGGAACTTTTGTAGGGTTTTGAAAATCAGATGCATAGGATAAGCAATCTTACAGCTTATAGATTAATTGGGGCGAAAATTTTGCTTCATTTTCCTAAACTTTTGCCTCAAATCTCGTAAATTTGGAAACATGTCCATATTTTGAAATGATGCCCAAATCTTCTAACAACCGCCATAGTTCGAACCCTCCGACTTACCAGGTACCATTGTTGTGACCACATAGGATCAGATACTTCAATTGCTCTTTTACTTCGGTGTTGGCTGAAATAAAAACATTTTTTCAGAACGAGTCATAACACTATTTCAGATGAACAAAGCTGATTACAGGTTAATTAATTCCAATTTATTATTAGTGACAGGCGACCTTAATGGAAACATATATTCATTGAGCCTTTTGTCAACTTACGTTTTAAGTTCTCGGTTGCACAACGAGGGCGTGGAACCTAATAATATGAAAATTACGCAACACAAAAGCGACCTTCCGAGGACAAACCCGGAAGACTTCATCTTCCTGAAAATAGAATAAACAAACATAATTCCAAATAGGCTACAGTAATACATGTCTTAATTAAAACAATCCACAATGTCATCTCAGTAGTCCATGACTGAAATTGACAGTTTTCACCCTGTTTTTTCACGACACAGGACCCCCCTTGCACATCATAGGCTACCTCCTTCTTGGACCAAATCAACAAGACACTAATATTGTTAAAAGGTTCTTTTAGCGAGTCATTTTTTTTTCTAAATGATGTGAACTCTCCCAATAGACCCTAATGAAATGGTTTCGATTTGTCACTATAAAAAAGCTTGTGTAAGCCTCGTGAGGAATGTCATAACGCCGAGAGAAGTTTACTCAGACTAAAACAGGTGGGCGTTCAAGGAAAACGAGCCGTTTAGCCCTACCCCTGCATGTTTAAACGACATAACAAATTTCGAACTTACCTCTTGGTAACTCGATTAAATTATAGGCAAGGTTTCTAATCTGATATCCGATTGTCAACGACAGAAATCCAGCTTAAAAATACATTTATTCGAAATTTTGAGTCACCACTCTCAAACAAACAGTTCATCCGCGGAACAAATGTATATAATCGAAATAAAAATAATCAAATTCATTCGATATCCGACGATCAAAATAATCCCCATTCTTAGCTGAAAGAGTCGTAGAAAAATTAGAGATAGTTTTTTTGTCAAGTTTTCAAAATTATGATTCATTTGTCGAAAAATGAAAATGTTCCGTCGTGTCCCGATCGGAAAAAAAATCATTTCCGGGTTTTGTAATAATTTTGCGTTTTCGCGCACGAGAATTCCAGCCTTAAATATCGTTTATTATTGATGGAAGGTTCGGTTTAATTTGTATCTAATATATTTCGCTATAGACCTGAGCTTTTCTCTATGAATCATACAAGAAGTCTCTGCTGCCCAAGTTTGTATATTTTCAATTTTTGTGATACTGGATGCGACCCAGATTCTCAATCTCAATCAATCAATGGCCAGGCAGAGGGCAATCAAATTCAAATTAGACTCAAATTTAGAGGCAGTGCCAGTGAATATATAATAGACGGATTCGGTTAATCACATTTCACATAGATATATTTAGCCAGATAAATGACAATTTTATTCTGTACCACTACCAGCAGAATAATCAGTGTTAACTCTTGAGTTACAATCAATTCATTTTCAATGAGTTCAATCTTAACTGTGGAACTGGACGCTGTTGATTGAGGCTGGTTACCAGGATGATGAATGATAAAATAGGGTGTTAATTAGGGTTAGGTTGATGATTAGGATAGCAGGAGAATTGTGGGGGAGAGGGTGAATTTGGGTTGGTTAGGATTCATTTTATGGTAAATTTAGGATTAGCGCCATTGTGATAACACACGCTGCTGTATGCTGTTAAAACCTTTCGGCAGAATTCAAGCGCCTTAAAGACACTACCAGGGTTCAAATGGGGCTCTATCTATTCACTCAATTTTCTCTGTCTGTCCATCTCTTACTTCAACAACTCTCATGCGCCAGGCGAATTAGCCAATCACAAGCCATACAATATCGTTGACAGGTCACTTCTTACTTTTAACGCTATAGGTTCTATGTTCGCATCTGATTAGAAGATAGATCAATCGCACCGTCGAGGATGGCATCGTTCGGGGGTAAAAATCCGCCGTGGGCAAGGTCGGTTTCATCAGGTAAGCCCGCCCCTGTCATTTTGTCAACTATCTCAAGATGATTTTTCATTCTCCATAAAAACATGTTTACCTTTTAACTTCTGATCTGGTGTAGAATAAGTAAAGCGATATGGCTAGTAGGCCTACTTAAAAGGTTGATTTATTTATTCGAAGTATGAGCTTGCCGTCTGCTAGTCAATGTATAGTAGCTTCATCGTGTGAATGAGTACCTGATAAAGTTACTTTGCACTTGTAGCCAAAGCTTGTTCTTCAAAATGTTTGTTCTTCAGTGCTGACTAATTAATACCCTATAGTGCTGGAGATAATTTGAAATTTTTAAAAATTCCACCCTAGTGTGTTGAATAACGGGAATACCACTATAATGCGTCTACACCGCGGCGCAGTGTATCGTTAGTTTCTAATATTTCTATGTTTGACGGGTGCTGTCATTTTTCAAGAGGGATAATTACCAATTACTAATTACATCAATACACCGCATTGCGGTGTACTGGCAAAATCACTGATTTATACACTGCACTGTGGTGTAGGCGCACTGAAAGGGTTAAGCACTAGACCTATACATCTCGCTTTACTTATTACGGTAAGAATCGATTTTACGTTTTTGTTCATTGATTTAGATGCGTGTATTTATTGATTACAGTTCCTGTATCGAATACGCCGATGGTCACAAATACAAGTATAGCGGGGCAGTCGTCGTTAAATATCGGACAGCCCGGTGTAGCCAGCGTTTACAGCCTCGGAGCCAACCAGCAAACAACGATGACCATGCAACAACAATACGCTGCCGCCCAAACGCAACAGCAATTAGCGGCTGTCAATCAAATGGCTCAGATGCAAGTAAGTGTCTCAAAGATTTAAACCGTTCGCTATTTATAGTAACCTGATGTTGAAAACTTTCTATCAGGCATAACAGGGTTTAGACCAACCTATATTTTGTGTAAATATCTAATGGTGAGCACAGTCCAGTTACCGTACTGCTGTTAACTCCTTGTCTACAAAAATTCTTTATAGATTTTTGGCCCTTCAATTTTAGAAATTTATGGGTTTTTCTGTGGCCAATTCTAGGCTTTGGAAAGATTTGAATGTTACACACGTCAAACTACGAAAAAATTTGATTCCTTAGTTTCAAAACGTTGGTATTTCGTACGACTTAGAGAATTGTTTTCTGAAATTTCAGCCCGGTTTAGGCATTCCGACGAGTCAGGTCGGAACGGTCAGTTATCCGGCTCCACGGATGATGACCAGAGAACCGACGCCCCCTCAAAAACAACGCGCCTTCACCAGTATTGTTACGAAACTGCACGATAACTTCGGTTTCGTCGACGAAGAAGTATTTTTCCAGACAAGGTACGAAATTAGTATCAAACCTGTAAACAGTAAGTCAGTTGGATGTTTTGGGACTGGGAGATTATTGGCGATTTTGAGAAGCTTTTGGATAAAAATCTGACACCGATCCAATTTATCCATGGTTTTACTCTACAAATGAGTACTTCGAATGATAGATTTTAGAATTATGATATTGTGACTGTCCCATAGCGCTGCTAAAAAGATTTAAAATCAAATTTCGGATGATTTTAGTTGTGTGAAAGGAGTTCAACCGAAGGTCGGTGACCGGGTTTTAGTGGAAGCAACGTATAACCCGAACATGCCGTTTAAATGGAACGCCGTGCGCATACAAGTTTTACCTACGCAGGTAATTAGATTTTCAACTGTAACTCAAAATGATTCTCAAATACCGAATAGTTTCACTCTAGTAGTAATAGTAGAATTTAACCCTTTCAGTGCTGACTAATTAATACCATACAGTGCTGGAGATAATTTGAAAATTTTTTTAAAATTCCACCCTAGTGTGTTGAATAACGGGAATACCACTATAGTGCGTCTACACCGCGGCGCAATGTATCGTTAGTTACTAGTATTTCACTATGTTTGACTGCTGCTGCCATTTTTCACGAGAGATAATTACTAATTACATCAATACACCGCATTGCGGTGTACTAGCAATATCGATCACTGATTTATACACCGCACTGCGGTGTAGACGCACTGAAAGGGTTAAGAGTGTGTTACTGCGGTCGATTCCACTGTCTATAGTCTATTATCTACTTAAATTTTTGCTCTGTATTCATTCGGTTCCTATTACAGAATATAAATCCGCCGAATATCAAAAATATGATGCCGTCGCAGAATTTATCCAGTCAGCCGATGAATCAGAATATCATTACGTCGAATCCTATGCAGCAAGTGATCGGCACTATTCCGCCGTTGATGGCTCAAACTCCACAACCTGCTCCTGGTGAGTAATTCATTCATTGAATCGATTCAGTCCGTATTCCGTTGTATCGGTTAAATCAGTCCTCGAGCGGCAATCTTAGTCCGCTTTATTCCATCGGAGATAAGATGGATAGGGATCGAAAGCCTGATGCGGGGAAACACGAAAACAGAAACGCGTTCGATCTACGAAAAGTTGTCCCCGAAACTGTTTCTCGTAAACGCACGCGGCGCTGGAAAACAATCGGAAGCATATACTGAATCCCACACTAAAACAGAATGAAAAAGATCGGAGTCCGTAAAGTTGAAATGTCGAATTGATAAACACAAAGAAAACTTTTTGGACTTCGTCGTTCTCATTATTAGGCCAGCCGTAGGCTGAGCCTATTACTATACAAATGGAGCAAATTTAAATGACATGGTTTCCACACAAAAGGCTCTTTTGCTTGCCAAGTGAGGGCATATTCGAACAAATCACGTATTTAAGCGTAATCCATTCTCGGAATCGTAGCAAGCAGAATTTTGAAATAGGGTCTCATAAAAATGTTTTCTGCATTTTTCACGAAAGTTAAATCGGGAAAATTTCAATTTTTATCAGCCAATCAGGAAGTTGTGTCTTCCCTGTGATTGGTTTATCTGAAAATATCAGCAGCTGTTCACGTGAATTATCGCGATTTCATTACTGGCGCTTTTGCGCATGACTTTATGTATCAAGACGCGACAATACTTCCGCGTTCGCTACGTGTTCGCTGATTGACCCATTTACTGGGAAATTCCACAGAAGCCTAATGTGGTTTGTTACAAGCGCTGTGATTAGCCCGACCCGATTCTGGCATGGCTTTAGCTTAGTGGGTTCGAATCCCTTGACGGGTGAAGATGATGGATCCTATCAATATCTATTGAAACTAATAAGTTTCCCGGTTGGGCAGCCGCGGATATCTACCGGAAGTATTCCAGTTCGATATTTCGAGGTTTCTTTGAATTTTGGAGTGATATTAAAATCCGGTAAATACCAGCGGTAGATTGTGAAAACCCATTGCATGATATTTTTATTACTTAATCAACGAAAAGCGTCGGGGGCCGCTCCAGGGGTTTTCGTGATTCAAGTAGCGCAATAGCCTACTTCTTCGTGTTCGTCCACCTCAATTTTCACTCCGCCGATCTCTGACCCCGTCGGCGCTGTGATTGCACTTTCGTACCACCAAAATTTTTTATTTCTATATCAGGGAGGTCTGGAGAATAAAAAAGTCAAAATTTGGATATCACATAGGCCTGATTTCATCGAATAAGTCGACCATGGTCGTTACGTTTCCGTAGCCTACTTATTACCACCTAAAACCGTCTGAACAATTTTGTCACAACCAACATTTCGTTTACAGAAATCAGGTGTTCACGCGAACCCGCGGTATCGTCTACTGTTTTACTTCCGGGTTTTATTTTAAGATTTAAAATTGTATTTCAAGATCGATTTCTATGAAATCTTTAGTTGATTTGGTGTTTGGGAGGAATTTTTATTTGCTCTACAGAAAATTCATCCTTGACAATTGCGCAAGGTTCGCGAAAAAAAGGTTTTTACCAAATCAGGTGTATGACCTTGATATGCTAATTAGCCATGTGCCCGAATTGCAAATTCAATCAAATTTTATTCTGCCAAAAAAATGTTAAATACAATTCGCTTTCCGAGAGTTAATGGTATGCTGCATGGAACAAAGTTGTTTTGAGATGGCTCTTGAAGCTATTTAGGTCGAGAGATAACCATCTAGATAGTTCGTGAGAGTTCCAAAGTTTTGAAGACGCTTCAAGGTAATGTCTTGATATTTGGTTTATATGTGTATCTACCCTAGACACATCTTCAGGCCAAAAACTGGCCCTGTCAGATTCAAGATGGCCGACTGGCAGCCATTGTTGTTCGCCAAAATCAGCACTTTTTACATATTTTTGAAGTTTTCGAGGGAAATTTTGAAGACACTTTTATCAATAACCTTGATCATTCGTATATATTTGTATCCCCCAAGGGCCCATCGGCATGAGAAAAATTGGGTCGATCGGACTCAAGATGGCCGTACTGTAACCTTTTTTGTTCCCAAAAATGTCAATTTTGGCCTGAATTCTGAGTACTGTAGCTTTCTAATGGTGTGCCATGTTTCATTGCAATTTGTAATGGGTATTCTTTGGAAAGGGATCTTTTATATCCGAGAGGGTATTTTTGACCAGGCAATTATGACGCACTTGGCTGCCATCTTGGGGTCATCAGTACTCATTCGTAGGTGGAAAAAAAGTTTTTCCACATCATAATTGATACTTAAGCATATTTTGGTACTATAATCAATTGGAAAGTTGTAGCTCATGACATGTTCTATGATCGAGATGAGTTTCAAGCTCATTGGTTTTTGTTTATGGCCACCAGGGGGCGTTGAACAATACAATAACTTAGTATTTCTATATTACATTCGTACCTATGCATATTTTGCTAACTCAATCAATTGGAAAGTTGTAGCTCATGACATGGTCTATGATCTTGGTGAGTTTCAAGCTCATTGGTTTTTGTATATGGCCACCAGGGGCGTTGAACAATACAATAACTTCGTATTTCTATATTACATTCGTTCCTGCTGTCTGTGTTAACACACGATTTTACTATGTAAATGATATTGAGCAGGGAGTGTATATTGATAAATATAACCCACAGATTACATCATTTATAAAAAGCAAATCTGACAGGCTGGCCATTGTGCCCCTTGGGGCTCTTGTTTTAGTTTGGGATTCTCTATTTATCATATACACATAGTGTTTCATCAGTGATTAATCAGTGATTTTCCCGTGTATTAGGTGTTACGTAAAAGTTGTTTCCCTCATATGAACTAAACATGAAGTTTGGGTTGAAATTTTTTTTGTAAAACTTTATCCAGTTCCACAGTAGTTCTAAGTGAAGATTTGACTCAAGAGTTAATTCATTAAAAATGAACTGATTTTAACTTTGAGTTAACTCTAACCCACAACTATGGGGCATGGGTCATGATATAGTTAAACTAAAGTTAGTTTTAAAGTAGTTTTGGTCTGGACCAGTTTTGTGAAAAAGCTTAAAAATGGGTGTTAAAGGAATTGTCACTTACTGAGGAGAATTGATATGCTTATTTTTAAGGTTTACTGCGTTCGAATCAAGAAAGTCGAAGTGGTGGTGGTGGCGCTGGAGGTCGCGCCGGCGCCGGTGGAGGTCGATCGGAGCGTATCGATCGCGGCGACAATCACCGGGAACGTCGGGATCGCGGAGGAGTGCGCGACCGTCGAGAAGAACGCCGACCGTCGCCGCGTAAACGATCGCGGTCGCCTCGCAAACGATCGCGATCGCCGCGTCCTCGCAGTCCGATTCGAACTTCTCGCCGGACGAGAGTTGTTCCGCGATATATGGTTCAAATCCCGAAATTATCTTTAGACAGGTCAGTGATATTTCTGGCAAGTTTCATATTGAAACCCTTTGGATACCCTACGACTCCTTGATTCGTTGAAATCTCCTTCGTGACAGAAAATGCTTTTAAAGTTTCTTGAAACTCCTTGATTTGAACAAATTGCCCAAAATTCCTTCAATTTTATAAAATAGGCAATAACAAATTTTTGTCTGGTTTGTAATTGTACAGTAAACTACGCCTAAATCAGATCAGTACAGTTCGAACCAGGATTTTTTTTACCCAATTAGAAGGTTACTGAATTAGAAACCAAGTTTATTAGTGTATAGGATTAAGGTTTGCTTACAAATCCAGGGAATTAACAGTTTACCGAGATAAACAGTACCGATTCAGGAGGGAGTCTGCTGTAATTGGGATATAAACGCAATGCAAATACTTCCTCGAAATTTGAAACTTTCCCCTTTAACCCTTTCAGTGCGTCTACACTGCAGTGCGGTGTACGAATCAGTGATGGATTTTGCTAGTACACCGCACTGAGGTGTATTGATTTAATTAGTAATTACTAATTATCCCTCTTGAAAGATGACAGCACCTGTCAAACATAGTGAAATATTAGTAACTAACGATATAGCGCGCCAGGGTGTAGACGCACTATAGTGCTATTCCCGTTATTCAACACACTTGGGTGGAATTTTTCAGAATTTTCAAATTTTCTTCAGCACTATAGGGTATTAATTAGCCAGCACTGAAAGGGTTAAAACTCTTCAAAAACTACTTGTATTATATCCAGGAATGACTGAACTGTAGGCAGCCCGGGTTGTATTATGTATCTTCTACTTTCAGCACAGAAGCAAACGTCATCGCGTTGAAATCTCGTTACACGAACATGTACGTGCCGAGCGATTTCTTCAACTGCACGTTCTCGTGGACCGACGCGTTTCCGATGCATCGACCGTTCGCGCTCGAGCGACATTGTTCGTTCCACGTCATGCACAAAGACGTCGAACCCCTCGAGTCGAACAACGCCGTACTCGAACCAAGCGATTCTGATCATCTTTACTCCGCTAAGGTTAGTTTCGATTTATCGAGTAAACCTCTCCACCTTACTCGGACGCGGCCTCGAACTCGAGAATTTTTTGACGAACTGGGGCAAAAATGAAATCATTTTTCTGCCTTCTTGCCTCGGACCTTGAACTTGAACTTTATTTATTAATTAACCCCTGGGGGTGGAGTTTCTATTTCTTCAAATCGCTACTAGTCCTACAGTTTTAATCAGATCAATTCCAAATTTGTTGTGAATGTTCTATGGACCTAGGCCTATAAAGTTACAGAGCCATTTTTTGGATTCTTCTTCCACCAGGGGCACCCCTTGGGGTGGAGTTTCTGTTTCTTCAAATCGCTAGTGTGAATGAATCCTAGTAATTTATAACTCATGGCAAAAAATTTGATAACTTAAGTTTCTTTGTGCAGGTGATGTTACTCAGCCACCCTCCGTTGGAGGAGCTCTATCACAAATCCTGCGCCCTCGCCGAGGACTCGCAAGACGTAAAAGATTCATTCCAACACCCGGCGAGACTTTTGAACTTTCTCGTCGGCTTGAAGGGCAAGTCGGAGCCAATCGCGATCGGCGGCGCGTGGTCGCCGAGTTTGGACGGACAGAATCCGAAAGACAATCCTCAAGTGCTCATCAAAACGGCAATCCGAACGACGAAAGCTTTGACCGGCGTCGATTTAAGCTCGTGTACTCAATGGTAGGTAACCGTCCTCTTCTTCGATCGCTTTAACGAAACCGATACGGTTTTTATCTTCGTGAATATCATGAGAAAAAAATTCTCAATTCGCTTTCTTCAATCGGAAGGAATATTAAGATCCGTCAAAAAAAAGATATTTTCTAATTTTACTCGTACACGATGAATTTACGTACATATACACAGATATGTGAACCGGTATGCAACGAGCTGAGGAATCGAATTATAAATTTCAACCCGAATATTTTGGAACGCACGCGACAAATGAACGAAAGTAGTCGTTTGATCATTCAGTCGGCGATTCTCCTTTTCAGATATTCGTTTTTTTTTTTTTTTACTAGACTCAGTTTTTTCTCTCTAACCAAGCCCCCCGAACATTTTGGCATTTTTAACAACTACGAGGAAATAGCATACCGAAGATTATATGATAAACCATGCAATAATGTTTCGTGTTTTTTTTTCTTTTAATTCTCCGATTAAAACTATCTCGCTCGCTTTTGTCGATAAAAAAAAAATTTTCGTTCGTTATTTCTCTCGATTTGTCGTTCGTGTAGTGTACGTGTATAGTTTTTTTGTATCTAACGACGCAATTTCTCCTGACCCTTTTCCAACAGGTATCGCTTCGTCGACATTTGTTACCTGCGTCCCGAGGAGACCCACAAGGGCCGGCTGATTCCGTCCAGGGTCGAGACCGTCGCCATTTTCTTGCCAGACGTTTGGAACTGCAATCCGACCCAGTTAGATTGGGAACGGTTGCAAAACTCGTACAAAGCTCTGCTAGATAGACCGACCAGCAGCGCGACTGAACCGGCGCAAGAAGAAGGATCTCAGGCACTAAACAAATCTTTTTCTTTTTTCATTCACTGCAAATCATATATATATATATCTATAAATCCAGGCTTCTAAACCGTATAATTTCTTCATTTTATACCTAGATACGGGTGGGCTGTGTAAGGACTAGAGGCGTGTTTGGTTCCTAGCGCCCTAAATTCCAGCCCCGATACCACTAAGTTTGAGGCACGCAACCCACCCAACCATTCCCCCGCCCCGGGGCGCCCCCCAAACGATCATTTCTTCATTTCAGATCATTGGCAAGGTATGTCCCTATAAACACACGCAAACCGTACAACAAGCGAAATGCTCTAATAGGGATGATAAACGGTGGAGCTGTGAATGGCATTCGACAAACTAGACTCATTTAGATCTGTACAGAGATATCTAGCCATATTTATTGTCAATTTGACTTTAGCAGACACATTGCCACTCTGAGGTGATGAAACAAACAAAGTAACAAAATGCATGTAGTTCAAAATAGATTATTGGTAGTAAATAATGACCTCAAATTAATATAGATCGCTCCACTTGATTTTGATGATCTTTTATAGCGTTCAATTGACGTAGATCGGGAAGTGATTTTTTAGGTCAGATTGTATGAGCCGATCGTGATATTTTGGGGTAAAAATTTGAGGCTATAAAATCAGCTTATTGGCCGGAAAAATACGATAACTTGTTAAGTCTTTATTTTCAATCTGTATACAGCACAACTTATACAGCTGGTGTTTCGATAGCGTGTGGCTGATTTTAGTGACCAACTGCTCATTTGGTTTAACCTTACAAAATACAGAGTTAAGATTTTGGGAAGGCCTAAAATCAGTAATTAAAAAAAAATGCTTCCGGTTGAACTGGAAGCCGTCTGTATTCCCAGAAGTTCACTTCGATGTACATGTGGCTAGATATCTTCTGTCTGTTAACTGCGGCTACTTTGCTTTGCGAAACCGAATGAAAATCTCATGTCGTGTTTCTGTATTTGTTTTTATGACAGGAAGACGAAGAAGAAGGCGGTGAAGCACTGGCTGATGGTGAGAAAAAGGAGCCTACGCATTACTCGCAGCTTGACCCTAAAATGATAAAGGTTTGTGTTAGTTCAATCGCTTCCGTAACTATTATCAACGTTCATCATTTATCGTTTTAGGTTTTTATCCATCTTTTCAAGTTTTTAGACATTTTTAGCCCACAAGACATTAGTCCCAGCATACTACTACGTTCACTTTTTATCCGTCTGTCCATCTGTAGACAGAATCCAGTAAATATTTTTAAAACTTTTGAAGATGCTTCAATGGCTTTTCTTAATAATTTGATTCGTACGTACATGTATCTATCATAGACACATTTGCAACCGTAAGACTGACCTGATTAGAATCAAATTCTTCAGATTTTGATAATTTAGCATTTTAGATTTCAATTTTTCTAGACATTATGTAACTCCCTAGCGCCCATCATCATAAGACACAAGATCGGTCTTGTATGTTTGCGATGAAACCGGGGCCAGAGAAGAGAGGTATGATGTATTGCCGTTGTGTTGTAGGTGGCGGATATGCGACGCGAATTGGAAGCACGCGGTGTCAATTCGAAAGGTTTGAAGTCGCAGCTTATGGCAAGATTGACGAAAGCTTTAAAAACTGAACAAGAAAAAGATGGCAATGAAGTGAGTACAGCGCTGATAAACAATAGGTTAAGGTTAAAATTGTTGGTTTGTATTGATATTATTTTGTCATGTTTTCGTCATTAGTCGTCGGACGCAACCCCAGAGAAAACTGGCGAAACGACTGCTAAAGACGACAAATCTAAAGAGAAAGACGGCAAAACAAAAGACGATGATGATGAAAAAAGGAAAAGAGAGGTACGCTAAACAGAACAAGAAAACTAACTTGAAAGTTTATTGACCCCTTGAAAAATAATACACATATTGCCCGATATTCTCGACAAATAATGTATCATATAGTTATATGATATTAAGGATCAATGAAGTTTTTTTGGATTTGAATACCGGTATATCGATAATTGAATGGAATTTACCACTGACCAGTCAAGCCCCAATATATTGATGATGTAGTGCACATCCTCTCAAAGATAATTATCTTAGTTTTTCAGATATAAAAGAGTTATGAAATATATCCAATTACAAAATAAACTCTAAAATTCACAATTGTAATGGTTATGTTGAAACGCTTATATTGGTGACATAGTGCACATCTACTCACACAGAACCCCTTATACAACGCATACTATGTACCATGTATACGTTATTATTATAACGGATTTACGGCATCAAAAACATATACTCAAAAGTGTTTAACAAGCAGCTACAGAGGAGAATATTGCGGTAGTACATCAATGATTCAGTGTACGAAGACTGATCGGTCTAAAGCAGTTGAACTCGAAGACTTCAATCTATAGGTCACAACTCCGTATATCTACAACCTATAAATAACGCAGTGATATGTGATATATTAATAATAGGACGAAGATAAAAGAAAACGCGAAGAAAAAGACCGTGCAATCAAAGAACGTCGATATCAACTACCCGACACTCCGCATATAATCGTACATCCGTCTGGTACGGCTAAAAATGGACGATTCGATTGTACGGTGATGTCGTTAAGCGTTCTACTCGACTACAGACCCGAGGATACCAAGGAACATTCCTTTGAGGTTTGTTCGATCTCTCGACGCTATTTCTATAGAAATTTCTATTTTGTAAAACCAACCCTTTCATTCGCAGGTTTCGTTATTCGCCGAGCTTTTCAACGAGATGCTGATGCGAGATGCCGGATTTCGCATTTACAAAGCGTTGGTCGTCGCGCCGGAGAAAAAAGAAGACGACAAACGCGACGGCAAGGAGAAAGACGCCGGCGATAAGAGGAAAGACTCAGATAAAGAAAGCAGCAACAAAGACGAGAAACGGACGGAAAAGGATGAGAAGAAAGTCGCCGACAAAAAAGATTCGGAAAATGAGGCCGCAAAGGAGGGAAAGAAGAGCGATGAAAGTAAGAAGGATGACAGCGAGGAGGATCGAAGTAAAAGCGAAGAGAAGCCCGAGAAGAACGAGAAAGAAAGTTCTGACGTGAAGGTGAGTGTGTTTATATTTAGGTGCTCCGTACGGAGTCCATTCTTGCATATTTCAATATCGATATTTTCCTACTACTGGTATATTCGGGTAATCCTAAAAAAACTTAGCAAAACGTGCGTTAATTTTTACAGGAACCCGAAGCGAAGCGGACGAAGCATGATGATAAGGAGGATTTCGATGAAAGAGAAGCCAGCGATGCCGAGGTAAATGTCATGAACATTTTTTAAAAAACGTTATATCGGTGCTGTTACAGGGATGGCCACTGACCTGGAAAACCTGGAAAACTCAGGGGAGCAAAAAATTCAGGGAATTTGGATCGTTATTGACCACGTGTTACTGTTAATTGATCAATACGTGATTCATAAAAATGAATAGATAATAACATTTTAAACAAAGAAATTCCTCTGATTTGCTCAGAGAATTTTGTGGAACACATGGAAAAATCATGGGAATTTATAAATTGGCAGATAGTGGCCACCCTGTACAGTAGTATTAAAATTCTTCTTATGAGATCTTGTTTCATCCGTTTAGTTTTTTTTTTGTCGGCAGGGTGACGATAGTCGATCGACGAGCAGTCGCGAACGACGCAGTCGAAAAGACAAACAGAAACTGTCGACTGTCGATCCGGCTCTGCTGTTGTCGTTTGTTTATTTCGATACGACCCACACGGGTTATATACTGGAGAAAGATGTCGAAGAGATTATTCATACGCTAGGATTGCATTTATCACGCGCTCAGGTAAGAACACACGTATCCGTAATTTAAGAAACCTGGACTGGCATTTGAATGTCGGGGGGAACCCGTAAACAGGCAGTTACCTAAATCAAAAACCGTTAAAACGATTGTTCTTAAATGCCCTAACAAGAACTCTATTTAGCATATAACAAAATGCTATTCAGTCAAGTGAAGGATCCTACATTAAACTCCCATTGGATATAACAATAATGTTTGCAAAAATGGCTCTTTTCCAAAATTTCTGTGGGGGCAACTGAATCCTGCTATGTACAGCCCTGGAAACTTTCCTGTTTTGGAATTTAGTTTCACACGTGAACCAACGTTTTTGGTTATTCCAAATTCGTCCAGATTTAACCCGTACTCAAAGGTTATCAAAGCTGTATAGAGCTACGTAACGCCAGAGCTGAAGTATTGGGCATCGGGAGTCATCCCTAACTGTTCCTAGTTCCTAATTGTTCAGCCATAGATGGGCGAAAACTTCCCTGATTTCTTTACTACTTCCCAATCCTCTGTGTGCATTTTAAAGCATTTTGTTCGTAAGATGGATTTAATTCACCAGTATTTTAGACCCTAGACCCCCATATTTCTGACATAAGAGGGTCGTGATATTGACTGTGTGTCGTTACACTTTTGTTCTAGGTTCGAAAACTCGTTCAAAAAGTTGTCATACGAGATACGATTTCATATCGACGATTGACCGATCGCCCGGTGGAAAAAAGCGAAAACACTTCGGAAAGAAGCGAACAGACCGTGGAGAAAATGGACGTCGACGATAAGAAATCGGACGATGAACTCTTAGCTTTAGGTAACTGACGAGGGGTCCTTTCACTGAATCACTTATGCTTTCGTTAAAAGTATCGTCAGTATTGTGTTTGACCATCTAATGAAACTTTAAATATGTCGTTGAAATGACCCCTTGTCTCTCATGACTCCTGGGTCTTTCATCAATTTTCAAGCTACTTAACCTTCAACTGTTTTTTCTCAAAGCTCAGCTAAAAAAAATGATAAAGGGTTACTGTAGAGACAAGGCAGTCCGTAGGCAGATGAGGGAGCTCAGGGATGGAACGGCGATAATGCAGATTGACAGAGCTTCAACTGTCCCTAATTGTCAGGGACAATCCCTGAAAATGCCTCGCTGTCCCTGATAGTGTTTTTTTTATGCTATTGAAAAACTATTGCTGTCCCTGAACCAATTACTACCATCCCTCTAGAAATAATTCTGATTCTTCATTCTTCCTTATCCCCTGGAAATTGTCTATTCAATGTCCTTGATGTGGTAATTGATAAGTCGGCATGTCTGGATTGAAGTATACATTCACATAATGGAAGAAAATTTGAAATTTGAACATGCTATTTATGAATTGAATACTATCGCTAGGTAACCGACCCATACTTCATGACATGGTGGGTTCGAGCTCGACGAATGTCGTACCTCGGTCTTCGACGCGGTTGAAGAAGATAAAAACCGAACCTCAGGAATCGTCGGTGCCCGAAAACAACGCGAATCTAATCAGTTATAAAGGAGCGATGGTCGATATTAGTAGCCTGATATCGAAACTCGAGAAAAGTGAAAACATTCGTATCGAATTGGAAACAAAACTCAAAGAAGCGAAGAACGATTTAAGTAAGTTCCGATATTTCGAATAGAATAGTTTGAAAATTATACGGTTGAATTTTGTAAATCTGCAGCCAGTTCTGTCGATTTAGGTTAACATTAAGACTACGGTGTTCAATGAGGTTTGAAAATAGACTCTGTTGATTTTAACTGTTAAATTACACAGTGGTCACTTACTTGGAAATCGGGAAAAGTCAGGGAAATTTCTTTTCTTTAAAAAGAGTTGGGTAATTTTGTATAGAAAGCTATAAGTCAGGGAAATTTGTTGAGATTGCTAGATCACGCGTAAAATCAAACAGTTTCCATTTATGTCTTACATATTTGACTGCGTTAATTGATTGCACGCTTAGCAGATGGGAGTCAGGATGCTGTGGGCTTAAATTATTGAAAAATGAAGCATATTTGAGTCTATTATCAATCACGAGAACTTGTACGGATAAACATTTGAATTATCCTCCGATGTTTTTCGATGTTTCAGCCGTTTTGAATTCAAACTACGCATTGAGTGAGGAATCGGGCAAAAAAGCGAACAACGAATTGCAAGACTTGAAGAAACAGCTACGCGACCAACGCAAACAGTCGGAAACGGCCGAATCGAATCAGGGCAAATATCGTTCGTGTCTCGAAAAATCGCGCGAGCAACTTTTACAATTGGCGAAGAATATCGAAAAAACGATTCCGAGTTCGCCGCCGAAAAAGTCGAACGGAGACTCGTAGATGATTTGGCTACGACGACGATTCGAAGATTTACGCGGCGATAGTTTGTTTACGACCGATGATTTATCTACAATGCGGACTAAATTGATTTCTCATATTTGGGTCGAAATTTTGGTTCGTTACGCGCGATAAATCGTTACATCCCGGTTTTAGGTCGCGCTGTTTTTTACGTTCTGCGTTGAATATAGTCTCGCGCGAATTCGTAGATATCACGAAATGAGATGTCGAAAACGAAAAACCGGGGGCGCTGCATTTACTCGACAAAAAAAAATGCTCTCGGTGTTCTGTATATGTACATATATATCGTGTATATAGTTGTTTTAATCATTTCGTTTTTCCAGTAGCGTGTAGAACGTGTAAGCTTTTACCGTGGTAGTTTTAACATATAGCCGCGTCTTTGTTCGAGCGATGATGGTGCAAAGTTTGAAATTATTAAGAAAATGCCGCGCGAAGAGAATCAGTTGAAGCGCGGCGCATTTTGGATGCGTACTCTCATTCATGGTTCCCACAGAACGGGGAAATTGGGAATTATGAAATAATAATTCTGAGTTTGGATATATTTGGGAATTTGAAAAAATTTTCCTCAAATCAGGGAAATATTTGGGAAATCCATTTACATTTCGGCAAAAATTCATTTATGAATTTTTGATCTCGGGTATTGCAAATGCCAAGGGCGACTTTCTTCAGCGATTTCCTTTGAGAATCACCTTTATCAACCAGTCACCACTAAAATGTTGACTGTAGCATGATGGTATCTGTTCATTTTCAATTTGGGAAAATTGAAAAGTCACCCATGAAATACTTGGGAAAAACTTGGGAGATTTTGATTCATGTAACTGTGGGAACCATGTGCATCGATCATCAAATGGACTGTTAGTGAAAAAGCAGCATTTTAGTAGAGGTTGAAAATCCATTAGTGGCCTGTGGTAGAAGTGTTCATATCCCGCACAAGGCACACGCAGTACTGACGTACGGACATTGTCTCAGGGTTGTTCTTATAATCGAGTCGTTTACTGCGGCATGCGGTAGACTCGGCTCAAATCAGGGCCCAATCATATCCCGATGTTTGTTGAAATGGTTTTCAAAGTATACTCTTGGTTATGACAGAAGTCCGGAATGATTTTCAGGGTCCGTAAACGATTCGATAGTTTTCTTGACCATATAATTTGTGGCAGCATTTGTATAGATATTTCACCACTCTGAGTCGACCGGATGGCGAGTTTTGAATCATGGAAATAGAAGATTTATCAAGATAGATACTCGTAAAATTCTAAGAGTGCTGTAAATAGATTAATCACTTAACATGTAGGGCCTAAACGCATTTTTGACAAGATGAACGAAGATTATTTACATGTATCGAACTTATAATTAAGATTTCTTCGTTTTGATAAAACCACGTAGTATATACCTATGATAGGTATAGTTCTCATTTAGGAGAAAAAGTGTTTTATCTCGTGAAAGACTTGTCAATTGAATTGAAATGTAAAATGATGAAAAATATATCATTAAATTTCTTAAGAATTTCTGTTGGTTTCAACATCTATGGTGGTCGGAGAGTCAAGTCATCATTGATCAACATGCATGGTGATCCTGTCCTATACAATCGTACCCAGATTTACGAAGAGGATTGGACTCGTATAAATCGATTTAGGATTCAATCTTTCCATAAATTCATATTAAGATAGAATTCATAGGGTTAACCCTTAAACATACAGCAGAAGTTGACAAAATATTTGGCCAAACCAATGACCTGAAAATTCTAAAAGCAAAAAAATGAAAAGCAAAATTTGAAAACGTTTTCCTAATTAGGCATAAGGGAGTTGACCTATAAGACCAGTTTCTACCATATGATATACGCTCGCTGAAGTGACGAAGAAAAATGTAAGAAGGTTAGATATAATGAACAAATAAACACAACATTAAGAACAAGAAAGATCGATGATGGTTTATAATGATGGTTTATTTATTAAAATCGGTTCAGATAGAACCGAGTGATGATGATATAATTAGAGGTGAATTTAAAGGAATTTTTAAACGCCCCGTATTCCGCGTATTCCGCAACAGGGGTTGTGATATATACCACCGACACTAAGATTCTCAATGAACAAGATACCCAGCTGGTGCAACTGGTAACAGAAGGTGCTGTCAATATAATCTTGGTGTAACCGGACTGGCTCCCTAGGTATAATAGAGCCTGAGGCGACGGAGGATTGAATGGAGATTTTTAAAAAAACGTGCCCAAGTAAATCTTGTATGTTTACCTAGCACCGGATAGTACCAGAGGTGGATCCAGGGACCACTGTTCAGCGTAGCACGCAACTTAATAAAAAAGGGCATAATCCATGACAAACGAAAGGGTGTCCCCCCAGAAAACTATCAAAAATGAACTACTTTTTAGTGTATCTCCAAGCAATAAATGAAGTCCTGATGCAAAGTGCTTTTCTAGAAAATTTACTGCATTGAGATGTAGTTTCCAGGAAATGTAGATGAAATCCTGAAGAGCCTTTTTGCTGAAAATTATCTGCCTCGTGTTGAAAGTACCCTTTCTCCAAACATGATTATTTCATTTATCATAAACCAATTCAGCTTATTTTATGCATGCGCCTTATTTCAATAGGCATACATATGTGTGTTAATTATAGGGATATTCTCGTGGTGGCTGATTCGAGTAAAGTAAGATAAAAATAAAAAACGCCTTAGGCGACAATTACCGCTTTTGTGTTCGTTCAGGCTCGTACAACGAAAATTACCATGCATTAGTTCCCATTACACAGGATATGTTGTACCTAGCGAAATGGTAAATTTTGCATGGCGTATTAGTTTTGTACATACAATATCGTGTAGACATGTCGCGTATTGAAACAAATTAGCAAAAAAAGGAATCAAATCGTCGCTTATTCGAACAGAAACATTTCTCCCTTTTAAATCAAACGTAACAAAACAAAATGTCTTTCAGAAAATGAATTGCGTAATCTTTAATTCCCTACGTATAGGTAAGATTCGAATATTCATTTTTCGTCGAAATATTTATTCATGGAATCTATGAAGGTCTCAGTAGAAACTTAATTGGTGATGGAACGAAGCATATATTAACAATTGGCCCGAGTTCCACCCTAATCGGCCGACAGATGTACTTGGAGGAACTGATCAGACTGTCCCGTGTCCGAGGCTACTCGTCGGATTCTTTTCCAGCTTCAATATCATCAACAGTTTGACAGACGACCGAGATGATGACGTCAATTACTGAACTCCAAGCGTTCTGCGTAAATTCATTAAATCTCTCCGCTCCTAGTGCCGTTTCTAATGCCCACATCAGCGGTGATTTTACGTTCTACACAAAAAAGTTTAAGAAAATCGTTTGTTAAACTTATACATTTATATCGAATCGTTGTTTAGTTATTCTGCGATATCAATAGATTTGGGCCGATTCCAAGGCAATGGTTATTCAGAAAATGACTGCACGCAGAAGGCCATTTTACAGCCTTTATGTTCCAGCCTTGTGTTAACGACTTAAACCCTTGGCTTAAAAATGATATCTTGTTTCTCCTAATCGATCGGATCATTTTTGTAAATTGCAATAGATTTATCATCAGTTCATTTCTACAGCTGTCGGGAGTGTTATGGTAAAATTGATCACCATTTTTAAAGTAACGTACAGGGCCGATAGGCGGTCGCCGGGTGAACATATAAGCTCAGCAGAAATGAGACGCAAGGTATCAATATTTTCTCAGCCCAAGTTTTTCTGTGAAACGGGCCCCAGATATCCGCGATATAAAAAAATACGGGAGGCGACCGTGAATCTAGTTGGCCCTATGAGATCCACAAAACCCACCGTGAAATGTTCTTTACCAACTCCAAAAGCTAGATGTGACCGGGCTAGATCTTTCAGCATGACAACCAATACCGCCGGGTCGTTGAGATTAGCAACGTAGTTATTCAACGCCATCATCGTTTTTGCAGCCTGGGCTTTCATACGAATGGACCCCGGTAATTCTTCTTTGGTTTTGTTAGAAATCCCTTTCGGGAATAATTTCTGGTAATCGGGATATTCATCGAATAACCTTTGAAAATAGAATAGTAAGCCATATATAGTACTTCATCAACGCAAGAGGAAGCTCTAGACGTTGTTTTTTTCTTACAAGAAAATGAAACGAATTTCTCAATTTCCAAGCTTGTTGGACCAAACGTCATAGTGCACAGGGTCCCTACGACTTCTTGATTCCTTAAAAATTGGAAAATGATTATAAAGGTGCTTGAAACTCCCTTAATTTGAACAAAATGCGCTAAAGTCATTTTCTTTTACGTAGTATAAAGGATAGAAATTTGCTTACAAACTATCAAATAACCGGTTTACCGAGATAAATAGTACCGATTTAGGATCTTATTCTGCCCATTGAGTGATAATAAATTCTCTTTTGCATTCTTTGTATTCAAAAGAACTAATCAATCCAGAAAATATTTCCAGGTTGCTGCACAGACTTATGCTAAATTCATAAATTGGCTTGTACTGCTGGCCTGTAGGCTATGTTGATAGTCGAATGGTGAAAGCAAACATTTCGTTCTATACTTTGGAGATTACTCCAAGGGACATGAACGGATTTATATATACGTGCATATCAAAATATATTGAGAAATATATATATATATATATATATATATATATATATATATATATATATATATATATATATATATATATATATATATATATATATATATATATATATATATATATATATATATATATATATATATATATATATACATATATATATATATATATATATATATATACGTATGTATACCTCATATAAAAGACAATACCATTTCCTTTGGCATCTTCTGCTACCAAATCCCACGAGTTTTTGATAGCGTTTTTTTGTCGTTGTGTTAATCCGGTGGCCGGGTCGACTGTATCCAAATCACCGAAAAAATAACTCCAGATTGCTCCCATACTAGCGATACTATATTGAAGGCATTAGGTTAAATGAGTTGACGAGATAATAGGTGAGTGAATTGGGACATACGTCACAAAGACTAGTCCTTCAACGTTTGTTCGATACTATATGCATACACAATTAATAGATTAAATGCCAATATAATGCGTGAAATTGAAATATGACAGTTTAAAATGCATATATCTTATATATGTTTTATTATCATTATGAAGCATCCAACTTTTTGGGGCTTTGAAACTGTAGGTGATGTTTAATTCGACGAGTGGGCGATTTTCTTCCAGGTAACCGGCAATATTTTGCATTTTACTGGCTTGTTAAGTTTTCCACGGGAAGAAAAATGCGGATGTTGGGTGTACGAGTTTTCTACACTGTTCCATAGCACTTCATCTTCTTGAACTTTTCCACTGTGACCATATAACAATTGAATGAATAGAACGCGCGCTTTCGCGATAAGTACGAAAAATTTAGACAGCAAGACGTGTATGTCTTTTATTGGTAGTAATAAAAACAGGTTTTACAACTATATAATTAGTCAGTTCATTCATAAAGCGATAACGAGAGTATATAATATATAAAGGAAAAACCACTGGCGTCAAAATGGAAGACATACGTAATTATCACTATATAAGCTCTTGTGACGAAATATATCGTTGCATAATTATCAAGGGCGGATGTATAGGATTATTCGAAGGATTGGACCTGGAAATTGGAACGGGAGCTTAATTTGAGAGGAAGGACAGATGTGGGGGCTGCAAGGACGAAGATTGGTATAGGCTTCTGGTGGCCTTCCCGAAGAAAAATTAGGACCAAAATTAGCCTTTCTTGCCCTAATCATGATAAATTTAGTTTTGTTTTCTGGCAATAATAGGTTTCTTGACCTTTTTGGATGGCACATTCGAATTTTTGAAAGGGATGGAGAATGGTCCGTCCCCATTAATCCCCTCTTGTGTCAAAGTGTCCACAGACATGTTATAAAATCCATTAATCATTCTTTTCCTGCGGTTACTAGTTCCGTTATATCTGTTCAGATCATATCACAAAACATGCATATATAGATATTGTGAATCGAAACGTTTATAATTCTTTTGAAACGCCGGCGATAATGGTTTTCAGAACTTTGTCCCAACCAGACTGGGCCGTAGCGTCGTACTTGGCTCCGAGTACCTTTGACAGAGTGTACTTCATCGGTCCTTCACATGTCTAGAATTGGAAATATGAAACGTTATTAACTAAGGCGAAATGAAATCGTCATTGATAATCTCGTTGTACAGCAGAGTGACGTACAGCAAACTGAGCGGGTGAGATGTTTTTTCCTTTGTGGAATACACCTAAATCTTTCAGTTTTGCGTCCAAGCCACCATCGAGAGCGGCAACCAGTTCGCCAATCTTTTTCATGGTCATCTTTGCCTGGTGTTTGAACTGCGCATTATTCGGATCAGCAGACTTGAACAAGGCTTTATGTTGCGGGTTCTTTTCGAAGAATCTGCGTAAAAAGATCATTTTCGTAAAGGATGACTTTTCAGGGGCGACGCTAGGGAGTTTTGAGAGGCCAGGGGTGGATCCAGGAGCAGACTTTGACAGGCGCACGAAGAAATATTGAAAGGGCATGTCCTTACTGAAAAAGGCAAGTTAAGTATATCCATACAGCCAAAACAAGGATTTAGAAAATTTTGAAATTTCACCCGAGTGCATACCGTTTCTAAGGCACATGAGAGAATTTAAGCTGAATCTTTGTGCTGCGGACTGCTGCCATATTTTTTTGCGGATGGAAAAAGTGCTAAAATACCATTGTTTTTTCAAAAGCCCACGGGAAAAAAGTAACAGGAGCCCGTGCTCGTTGTTACGAGCGGAACTATATGCCTTGCGCCGTATCCGCCGAGCGCCGACGGTAAACAAGCATTTCTAAATCCTTGAAATTGCTTGAATGTTTTATTCGTAATTTGATAAAATTCGAAGTGTTTTCTGGACATATTAAGGCTAAATATTTATGAAATTTCGGGACTGTGAAAAAAAAAATCGGAACTAGAAATACGGAACTTGGATTTGATAGGGGTGTCGTCTGCATCCTCGACCTTTTTGAACTCTCACAAGTACACGGTTTCAGAATTTTGTTCGTTAAAACGAAACTTACTCGACATAGAAAATAGTTCCAGATCCCTCCAGATCAGTTTCAAACGTTTTGAACGTACTTTTCACAGCAGCGATTTCATCTCCGGTGAGACCCTAGAAATTAGACACATACAGATAAGAGTTTCTTTTTCAAACTGAAAGATGAGAGTATTCGGAAAATGAAAAATAGTTTTAGAAAAAATTTTCTCAGCCGCATTAGAATATGATGCAATACGAATAATTCTGTAGATTTATTAAACATCACGGAAAAATTATATGAATATTCTATGCAGGGAAATAAGCTTCAAATTAGCATCGACTAATTGCCAATACACCTTACATCAATTGAAACCAACAACCAATTAGCACTTTACGAAGAACATGATTCGCCATTTTTCCTAATACAAGCGACACTGTACAGGTTGAAATGAGAAACGAATTCTGGTCGAATTTGCGAATTACGAGAAGCTTTGCGTTCACCAATACCATCGCCTGTTCGGAGGCTTCTCGGGGACAAATTGATAGAGCAAATCCTAATTTAAGAATATTTTTACAATCTTTTTTTTTACAAACAAAATAAGGACACCACCGTATCCTTAAATTTTGAAAATTGCCGTGAAGCTTTGAATATATGACATGCAGAAAATCGACCGTCAACCATTCGCGCGCGCATTTCTTGAAGCACCTTCCTAAAAGTGACTTATTATCTCAAAACTGTAACTGTGCAGCAAATGAAATAAATACCATCAGGAAAAAGAGATCGTCACCTTTCTAACGAATCATAACTTTAATTTTTGTACCGAACGGGAGATTGGCAACAATAAATCGCGCAAAGGTTTTTAGTGTAAAAAACTGTTAAAATCTGTCCAACAATATGCGGGACCCGCGGGTCCACCGCAAAATGGCGCCTGGTAACTGGAGCCTTCCCTATAACATTTGTTGTAAATTTTCAGGGCGAGAAAAAGTCGCTAAGTGATTTCAAAATTTCTGAACACATCCTAAAGGTCTCCCTCGATAATTGGATAGGTCAAGTTTTACGGATTTTAATGACACAATGTCCGGCTATACTAAAAAATCGACTACAGAAATATCTTAAGAATTCTATTCATCGTAACTGTTTATCAGTGTTCTGCAATGTATCAGGAACACGACCTCAAGATAAACTAATATATTTACTCGCCAACGCGACCTTCTACCGATCCTTATGATATAGTTAACTGTCCGTTCTTTTTCAACCACAAGATGAATCTAATTCACTATTCTAACAAACACAATCGTCGTTTTATCAAATTACTGCGATTGTATATATAGATATAAATCGCAAGCATATAGTCTGTTTTCAATGAAAAACTAACGCAAATGATGTTGGTATACGAATATTCACCTTAAACAAGGCATGGCTGAGAAAATTCAAGAAATGAAATGAAATGAAAACAAAGCGATATTGAAATAAATGAAAAACCTACCATGACGAAGAATAGACAAGATAATCAGCAATGTGTTAGATCGGCAAAAGTCAGTGATATTCTCCGGCGTCTGATATCGCTCCGCCGATATTTATGTGTTTTTGAGAGTATGACGTCACAGCCCACCCTGTTTCGAATACGCCGAGCTCAGCACGTACGCCAGTCCTTGACTGTTGATTTGGCTCATCCGTTTACTGCGTTCGAGCTAACAATTATTTTTATATTTCGAAGAAAGATCATTCTACCAGTTTTGTTTTATGCTACATCTGTCATACATAGCCATAAATCTTCATAATCATCTCCAGAATGTCCGATATTATTCTAACGAAACTTTTGGGACTGGGTGGGCACTCGGGGTTAATTCTACGGAAAAATCTCAAACTATAAGCCTATTGTTTCGAAATTACTGGTACCGTGTTGACCATTATCTAAAATCCCTGGATATATTTTTTCCATCAAGGCGATAGCATGTGGTAATATTGATCATTCACAGAAAATCAGAAGGCCTTTATAAACTGAAAAGAAACTGAGTAAATATAAATTCGTCTTGCCAAAATTGGCAAAAACGCAATCTCCATCTTTGAAGTTTCTAGAAAAAATCCAGTAACATCATATGACTTTATCGGCATTTTTAAAACGGTTTCCGACGCAGGGAAATTATTACAAATGCATACATCATAGATTGAGGTCTGCAGAGATAATTGTCACGTATACAAGTCGGGTTAAAAAGTACAAAAGTCATTTTATGGCGTTGTAAAATCCTGTATCCGCAATAATTAGCTGTATGTAACAAGTTACATTATTAGATCACGCCACACGGTTACGCGAACCCATACATAGTTACCAAAAATTCATATTTTTGTTAGAACCCTTTTCGATGCCAACTTGAGTTAGAAGACTCTTTTTCCATTTCCCACATTTACGACAGACACAGACGAAACTGTTTAGATTTGTATGGTTTCAGTAAAGCGAAAGTTCTCTGCAAGACTGGGAAAAGCCACAAAGGCGCGCCGGGCGCAAATAAATATTTTGACCCCAATATCCTAGGTACTGTTTAAGTTACGTACCAGGATACAAGCTGGGGGAGGTGGTAAAAATGTTTTTGCGCCAGGCCCCTGTGGGAAAGTAGTTGATCAGGACCCTGTGTAGTATAGTTGGTTTGACATGTCTGAAATAAGAATTGTACGTCGTCATCGACCTATGTATTACACAAAACAAAAACCGATTTTGCTGTCTTTTGAAAAGTCCTTGTGCGCCCTTCACTCTCTTCGCAAGTCTGGTGCCACTGATTCAATAATAGCGATATGATTATTCGTGAAATTGTGTGCACGTAGTAATAATTTCTGCCTGTATATAAGAGGTATTAACATCCACTTAATCTGACATTAATCTATGTATATACGATCATTTAGGCTAATACACGAAGCCAGCTGAAATAATGACGGGCTGCGACGATCAATAAAAATCCTGATTATCACACCACCAGAATCAATTTTATGCATCACATGACGTCTGATGCCGCTGAACGTTTTGAATCAGGGAAAAAGAAGGTTTTAAACAAAATGAATTTGTGCGAAATTCACCGAGTCGACTGTAAATAGAAAGCGGTGGATCCAGGGGGTGCGCATGGGACATGTGCATCCCCCTAAAGTCCTAGCTAATTTTCTATGGACTGACCTTTTCGTGGGAACGAAGCTAACATGTGAAAAAATCCCTGATAATGCGTTAACTTATCTCGTCGTCTACAATTACCAGCGCCTTTTACGGCAGTCCAACATCGTTTATGAAATCACTATTCAAATTGCGAGTTAAATCGTACTGTGATCGTGCCCAGAACGCGTCCCCGCTTGTCTTATCTTTAAAAAAATTTCTGCTCCCCTAGACCCCTCCATCTGGAATCCTGGATCCGCCGCTGATAGATAAATCACTAAGCGAGTAGGTACTAAACGCATGTTTTTTGATGAGATGAACGAAGATTATTTACATCCATCATCCATCGTACTTGATTAAGATTTCTGCATTTTGAAAAAAACTGCATAAACAGTTTATACCCATGATATATAGGTATAGTTCTCATTACTTTGATTGAGGAGAAAGTATTTTATTTTGTGAAAGACTTGCAACCGAATTGAAATGCAGAACGATCAAAAATGTATCATTAGATTTATATGGGAATTTGTTCTTTTCCATGTAGGAATCAACTTCGGGTTAACAGGAACAAAGCTATAGTGTTGCCGTGCCATAATCCAGATATCCAGATTCACAAAAAGAATTAATTCCTCAAATCGATTATGGATTCTTAAGGATTCAACTTTTCCATGAATACGTGTTAAAATAGAATAAATGGGCATAAAGCAAGGCTAGTAATAGGCTAAGGCGTAATAAGCCTTATCCCATGCTCTGAATTTTCGATTGGTTTATTAGTTTAGTCACCAGGGGGCAGTGAACATCGGGTGTTGTATAAAATGCAGATTTGTAGGCGTGTTGAAGATGCTGCACCATCTCCGGTTGTTCTGTTGTTGCTTTACAAAAATACTCTCATTTGTTCATGAATATGCTATCGTGATGATTCGGCCAAAAACAGACGGTTGGTGGTCCTCTTTGTTTTTCGTTTTTGCTTCTGATCATTAGTCCGAATCTAAGTTTATTTCCAATAGAAATCCTGTAACAAGACTTGAAAAATTCTGAAACTTGGCACAAGTAATGACCACACTAAGCTACAAAACATGATGAACGGGTTTTTGATTTACGCATAAATTATGCAAATTACGGTCATTCTCATGAAATTTGTTGGCACTTTACATGAAAAATGATAGATTTTCCTCTATTGTATGGAAAGATATTTTACGATAGATATTATATTTTATTTGAATTGCTAAGTGTTGTTCGGGATAATCAACCCCTGTATAACATCGCTAAAACGCCTGTTGCCTTATGATATGGTTCCAGCAGTCTATATCCCTACGCCATCTATCCAAATTGACTGTAATTGAACATGGTATCCAATCTGATACCGGTGGCGGATACTTGGGACTTTGGCCGTAGGGCTCGAAAGACGATCTGCTAATCATGTGCCTATAAAATAAGAGAAGGCTATTAGCTTTGATTTCAGGGCTGTATTACCAAAATGCATGAGGAATAACGAAATAATAAGCGATAGAAGTTGAGCAGTTTGTGTGCGTCGTTGGCCTCTTGTTATTAAAAGATAATCGTTTTTGCAGCACCTACAACTCTGATGATACGAGCACCTGTGACTTTGACATGAGACTTCACCAATTTTGAAACTAGGCAGGGGCGGATCAAGGATTTCAGTGAGCGAGGATTCAGAGGGGAAAACAAGATTGTTTATTTAAATTTAAATTTCGAAAAAATGATACATATATATGGTGTATCCGGTCCCAATGACCTCTAAATCCGTCCCCGAGAAAAACTAGATAAAGCCATTACGTGATGCCAACGGCTGTACTGAAGGTTCGATACATTACGCCGGTGGGGACAATAATACCGTAACAATAACAAATGCCCAGCTGGTGCGACTGGTATATCTAGACGGAATGTGCTGTCAATGTAAAGCCAGCAGTCACATGACGGAGAATGGACTGGGAAATTTTAAAAAAAAGCGTGTACAAGTAAGTTTTTTACGCACGCATTTCTTCGTATACGTAGATACAGTGGAATATCGTTCTAACGAAACGACGGAGGAACAAATTAAAAGTTCGTAATATCCGATGGTTCGTTAGATCAATTTGACATAAGAAAGTATATGTTCGTGTAACAGATCATCGTAGTTCCGAGGTCGTTAGAACGAGGTTCCACTGAAAACATATTTTTCAAATGAAATCAATTTTTCCAACGATCATAAACCATTCAGCGCGGTTAGTTTTTCCCGAACGTAACTTTTCATTTATATTCGCTTTATTTTCCATAGGCATGCATACGGAGGCCTACTAAATAAATGTTTGTCCATTTTAGGGATCTTATGGACACGTCGCAATCAGAGAAAAATCAATTCGTCAATTTATCAGAATCATCAGAATTCGAGCAGGGACGAGCTTGGAGGAACTGATCAGGAGGAGCTGTCCCGTGTTTTAAGTATATCTCGTCGGATTCTTTTCCAGCCTCGATTATATCACCAGTTTAACAGACGACCGAGATGATGACGTCAATTACTGAACTCCAAGCGTTTTTCGTAAATTCATTAAATCTCTCCGCTCCTAGTGCCGTTTCTAATGCCCACATCAGCGGAGATTTTACATTCCAGACAAAATTCAAAAAAACTGTTTGTTAAACATATATTTACATCGAATCGGTTGTTATACATAATTCTGTGATGTCACGATATTTGGGCAGATTCCAGGGCGTAACAGTAGGTTCTTCAGAAAATGACAGCGCGCCCGGAAGGCTTACAGACGCCTTAAAGCTTCGGTTATATTCCACCCTTGTGTTATACGACTAGACCCTTCAAGGCTAAAAAATTATACCTTGTTTCTCCTAATCGGCCGGGTCATTTTTCAAAGTGCAATGAAATCATCAGCTATGTATAGCTGCCGGGATTTTTAAAAAGTAAAGGTCAACCGGTCAACTTATAAGCTCTGCACGTCCACAATACCCACCATATAATGTTCTTTACCAACTCCAAAACAACCAATACTGCCGGGTCCCTGAGTTTAGCAACGTATTCAATGCCATCATGGTTTTTGCAGCCTGAGCTTTCATACGAGTGGACCCCGGTAATTCTTCTTTGGTTTTGTGAGAAATGCCTTTGTTAGAAGACCAGTCGTATTACTAATACATTACTATTGGTCGGTTTGATGCCAAAATAGTTCGTGAAATTGAAATATAAAAGTGTGAAATGCTTCATCATTATGAAATATCCAACTTTTTGTTCGGTTTTTCCAGGTTACTGGCACTATTTTGCATTTTTAGGGGTTTTAAAAGTTTTCCTTAGAAACAATTGCCGATCGTTCCACGCGAAGAAAAATGCGGATGTTGGGTGGACGTGATCTCTGCACTGCTCCCGCTCCATGTTTTGAAGTTTCCACTGTGACGATAACAAATGAAAGAATAGAACGTGCGCGTTCGCGATATTTACGATAAAATTCAGACGGCAAGTGTATGTCTTTTATTTGTAGTAATAAAAACATATTTTACATTAAATGATTAGTCAGTTTATTCGATAGTAATAAAGCAATATCGACAGTATAAAGACAAAACCACTGGCGTCAAAATGGAAGACATTAATTTCGTGTTGATAGAATTGTCACTATAGTGTAGTGACGAAGGCCAGGATATCGATCCATTATATCAAAGTTTTAACAGACATGTTATAAAATTCATTAAATCAATTTTTACCCGCGGTTGATAGTTTCACTAAATCTAACCGGACCATATCACATTACATGCATTTATAATATAAATTACTGTGAATCGAAACGTCTATAATTCCTTTGAAACGCCGGCGATAATGGTTTTCAGAACTTTGTCCCAACCAGTCTGCGCCGTGGCATCGTACTTGGCTCCGAGTACCTTTGAAAGAGTGTACTTCATCGGTCCTTCACATGTCTAGAATAAAAAATATAGCATTGTTATCGAAGGAAAAGTATGAGACGGAATATAGTCCGTGATAATTTCGTTGTAAAGTATCTCGAAAGCGACGCACAGCAAACTGAGCGGGTGTGAGGTTTTTTCCTTTGTGGAATACACCTAAATCTTTCAGTTTTGCGTCCAAGCCACCATCAAGTACGGCGACCAGTTCGCCAATCTTTTTCATGGTCATCTTTGCCTGGTGTTTGAACTGCGCACTATTCGGATCATCAGACTTGAACAAGGCTTTATTTTGCGGGAACTTATTGAAGAATCTGCAAAAATAGATAACTTTCGTAAAGGATGATTTTTGAACAATCAAAAGTGTACGGTCTGTTTAGACGAAACGTACTCAACATAGAAAATAGTTCCAGTTCCCTCCAGATCAGCTTCAAATGTTTTAAATGTACTTTTCACAGCAGCGATTTCATCTCCAGACAGACCCTTGAAATAAGATAGATAGATTACGGCTCTTCTTTGAGCATTTGAAGCTACAAATTGAGATTACCCAGAAAATAGTTCTCAGCCGCAAATCTAAAGAAATGACGTAAAACATTCTAAAAATTCTTTTGAATTTTTAACAAACATTACTTTGAAAGAAATCGTAATATACGAACGATTATGTTTCTATACGTGGGGCAATTAGCATCTAATTATCATCGAATGAAGTACTTATACGTAGGTGATTCGTCATTTCACAGATTGAAATGAAAAATGGGTTTTGGTCGAATCCTGCAAATTACGAGAAGCTTTACGTTTACCAAGTGCGCCTACCGCAACTTTTGAATATGATTAAGTAACTGTATGTTATTGTAAAACAAATTGAAAAATATATGCCTCAAAAATGCTTTCGAAGGCTACGATACCTTAGATTAGGTATTATCTTAAGCCGCGTTCACACGACAACTAGTTAGACCGGTCAAATGGGCCCGTACCTGGTCCGGTCCAAGTTTAGACCGGACCAAATTTTGGTGAGCGTTCACACGGCGTTTTGACACGCGGTGATAAAATCGCTTGTCACCGGGCCCAACTATTGTAAATTTCCAGGATGCGAGAGAATCAAGATGATTTCGAAAATTCAACCCAATGGAAAAGTCGGGTTCTCATGGATTTAGATAACGTAATGTCCGTGTAAACTGAAACAATCGACCACAGAAAATATCTAAAGAATTTCATTCATTGTTTATCAGCGTTCTGCAATGTATCAGGAACACGACCTCAAGATAAACTAATATATTTATTCGCCATCGCGACCTTCTAGCGGTCCTTGCCTATCTGTTCTTCTTCATCCAAAAACTAATAGTGAATTTATTCAACATAATCTCTTAATACATATACTGAGATTGCACATAAATATCTAAATGGAAAGAACATAATCTTCGATGAAAAAGTAACACGAATGATGTTTAAGTAAACGAATAATCAACCAAAACAAAAAATGACAAATTTCTTCGAGAAAAAGAAATGAAAGCAAAGCAAGCAATACTGAGTTAAAATGAAAAACCTACCATGATGAAGAATAGACAAGATTATCAGCGATGTGTTAGATCGACAAAAGTCAGTGATATTCTACGGCGTCTCATATCGCTCCGCCGATATTTATGTGTTTTTGAGAGTGTGACGTCACAGCCAACCCTGTCTCGAATACGCCGAGTCCATCACGTACGCCAGTCCCAGGCTGTTGTTGATGTGGCTCATCCGTTTATTGTGTTCGAGCCAACAAACTTTTTAAATTTCGAAGAAAAATCGATTTACTATAGTTCTGTTTTGCGCTACATCTGTCATATACGCCCAGGCCTCTATCGCGCGGTACAGCTTATAAGAATAAACTTAACATCGATAACGTTTATTTTCCGTCTCGTTCACGATTAAAACGCGAATCGATTGGCGTTTTAGAGATGAATTAAACGCGACTAAAACTCGAACCGCACATCGTGTCTTGGAGTATTACTCCAAGATCGTTACAACGATTTTCGAACGCGTATCGTGCGAAACCCGTGAACGCGACACACAAACACGCAAAGAGCTGTATCCGTATCCAACTATCTGGTTCTAGGGTCTGAATCAGGGAGAGGTGCACTGCTAAGATAGGGCATATCATATAAATAGAATGGCACTCCGAAAGAAAGCTATGGTGGCTGATTCGGGCCATACTGAAAAAATTTTCTGTACGGCTAAAGCAACGATAAATAAATGTTCACATTGGCCTGTTTTTTGGTTTTCTCGCGCGAGAATTCAAAAAGTTTTGAATTCTCGCGCGAGAAAACCGAACTTTTTGAATTCTCGCGCGAGAAAACCAAAAAACGGGCCAACGTGAAAAATTGTTTAGTATGGCCCGAATCAGCCACCATAGAAAGCTCATCAGAAAATATGAAAAAGTATATATAATACAGAGAACAAGCTTATGAATTTTAAGTTTTTTTAGGTATCAGCTTGATATTTTTCATTTTCAAGAGGAATTTCAGGGCAATTTGAGCCATTTTTAGGGAATTGCACCCGGCGTTTCATTCGACGCGGGAAAAATATCGAACAATATCGCTTTGTTATAACTGGTACTTGTTGATTGTCCGATGCATATCTAAAATACATAATCTCCCAGGGTTGGGTATATTTTTCCCGACGCGACGGTATTGTGGTAATATTGATCATTCGCAGAAAATTGGTATAACCTGAAAAAACAAGTAAATATGAATTCGAGTTGCCCGTTAAGCAAAATTGGCAAAAACGTTATCACTTTTGTTGATGTTTCTAAAAAAATCCATTTACATCATATGACTTTATCAGTATTTTTAAACAGTGTTTCGGCGCAGGGAAATGATTACAAATGCATACATCATGGATTGAGGTCTGCAGAGATAATTGTCTCGCACACGTACCCAATGGTAAAAAATAACCAAAAGTCATTTGATGGTGATGTAAAATCTTGTATCCGCAATCATTAGCAACCGAGATTTTTTTAGAACCAACGCGATCACGTGCACCTATACGTAGAACCATTTCAATGCAAACCGGAGTCATAGAACCTTTAAAGTCACCACATTCACGAAAAAAAAACAGAAACTTTTGATATTATTATGGTCTCAGTAAAGCTAAGGTTCTGCGCGAAACTGGGAAAAGCAACAGAAGGCTGGTGCAAAAAGATTTTGACCCCTGAGTACTAGTTATAGTACTACTCGCGTACGTATAGGATACATGGGGGGGGGGGGGGGGTGGGATTTGGGGTAAAAAAGTCTTTGCGCCAGGCCCCTGTGGGAAAGCAGTTTATCAAGACCCTGTATAGTATAGTTGGTTGTCATGGGATTCTTATCTACACTAGAATTGAAAGCGTTATCAACATCTGTATTACATTCAAGCCAAAACAAAAATGGTTATCCAATTTTTGAAAAGTCCTTGCATGCCCTTCAAACTGTTTGTATATAAGACAAGTCTGGTGCCACTGATTCAATAATAGCGACATGATTATTCGTGAAATTGTGCGCACGTAGTGATAATTTCTGCCTGCATATTCGGGGGTATTGACGCGTCTACTTAATCTGACATTAATCTATGATCATTTAGGTTAATTTACGAAGCCAGGCGATGTAATGATGGACTATGATGATCACACGCGTGAATTAAAGAAAATAAAAAAAACCTGATAATTACTATATATGTTTATACATATACAGCTCGGAGTTAACATTTCGGTCTAAAAGTAGTATTGCCAATGATCTAAATTCAATTCTGATAAATTGAAATGTTTATTAACCATCGCAAGCTTTTACGAGTTGCCTATCCGTTCTTATTCATAAAAAAATGAATAGATTCGATATTTAAACATTACGATGGTTCAAAATCTATTTTGTCTGGCGGTACTCTTTGCAGAACGTGCGCACAACGTGCAACAACATATTCAACACGCAACGCACAACAACAAAAATGTGCATACGATTTTGTGCATGAATTATCTTTCTGCTTAGAGCAATGCAAGAAACCCGACAGCTGGGCTCATACATTTTTAATGTATATATATTATGCCGACAAGAAGTCTAAAACATGGAGTTTAACTGAGTTCTCTGGTCTAATTGCTTATGGAGAGGAAATGCATGCATGAGCGGAACCAAGGGGGGCCATTTGAGACTAGTCGCCCTGAATGTTATGAGGTGCTGTCAGATCTGAGACCTACAAAAAAAGATGAATTATTCCCTCATGATAGCCGTGAAAACAACATTGGAAAACGTCCACATTTGCAAATTCAGTGGCCTACGGCGCTCGCCACGTCGGGGTTTCCCTAAAACTCTCGTTTTTACTCGCATTTACTTTTGTGTTCCTCAGTACCCTGGTGCCTTCCAAAAATCATCCGCCCTCGGCATATGACAATATTTTCCTGGGGCAGATCCCTCAAAATTTACATCATGTCATTATAGCATAGGAACGATATTGCTGAACAACATCTAAAAATGGCACTATCCGTTACACGCTGGCACCATTTCGTCGAAAATTCTGGAAAAAAGATTATTTTTTCTGCCAAGGGCCACTGAAATATTCCGTATGCGACCCAAAGACCTTGCACCCGTTTAGGTTCTGGAGTTTTAGAGAATTTGACCCACCGGCTGTGGAAATTATATGATTTTCAACTATTTGTCTGCATGACTATTACTATAGTACATTTGACAAGTTTTAGTTGTGACATTTTTTGCCTTATCCGAAAAATGTAGAAACCAAACAGTAGAATGTCATGTAGTCGGAGCTTGTATGTCGCGAATTGAATGTTAAATCAAGAACATTTATCATACCCATTATATGATATTTCAAAGATCATACCCGATAGTAATGTATTGTTACGTACTAGATGCTACACCTAAATCGGGGTCGGGGGCAGGGGCGGATCGGAACCTCTGGAATGAAAATTGCAATCAGATTCTAACCAGTGAGTACGTATATTCATACCCATCTCTTGCCACGGGTAACAATTTTCAGCAGGCTTACCCCGCTAATGATGACATTAATGATGACATCAAAACTGCTATTCCCAGCATAATGATGTGCACTTATTGTAATCATTAGGGAAAATAGAGGCAATAGAAATGGTTAGCGGTAAATATCATTTCGGTAAAAATCCCCTCAGTAAAAACCCTTACGTAATTATTCAAAGTAGGTAAAAATCCCCCACCTTTTGATTTGGATTGCATCTGCAGCCAATCCATTCATACATTGACGTACTCAATACGCCATTTTACAGTTGCTGGCCGCCATTTTGTTAGGGTATTTCTGTACGTCCGGTATTGTTGGGTAATTTTTCTTCTCCTTTTTTTAATCCATTATGATGCGTGTTTTATCATATTTCATTGGTCTGGATTTTGACAGTTTTAGTAAAATTCAAACCGTATGAGTCTCTAGTTTTCAGTTATGTAATATTCATTTGGCAAATTTGCAAAAATGCAGCACGAGAATGATAAAAAAAATCTGTGGTCAGTTTTTGCTGCGCGCCTACAAATGGGTACCCAACTCTGAAGTTCGTTATTTTTAGAAATAATTTTACAAACAATTCCAACATTTCAGGAACTGTGCGCATAAACACAAGTGAAGTTTAAGTTTAAAATGTAAAGATATCTTGCCTCTTTATTCTATGGCTATTTAAATTTTTAGATCCAGTTTTATTGCGAATGAATAAAACTGGAGTAATATCTCGAAAATCGTGGGGATTTTTACCTCTTTAAAGATTTGGGGATTTTTTGCCTAGAGGATTTTTACCCAGGAGATTCTTACCTACAACCGTATAAATCTGTATTTCCTAGCATATCCTCATTCGAAAAATGTAATCGAGTCACATCATTCTGAATGAATGAATGAACGCTTTATTTTCAAATATGATTTACAGCATAAAATCAGACAGTATAAAACATACTTGGAGGGGTATGTGGAAACTAAGAAATAGTTTATATAAAACATGTCATTTAGTAACCCAACGTGCCTAATGAAATGTATGTCGAACCAGAGTCAAATTCTGGATTTAGGAAATTTGAAAAACGATTACAGTGGAACTTCGCTATAACGAACTCAGATACAACGATTCATCGGATATAACAAATATAGAATTCTGTCCCAAATAAGACAATTTGATTAATTTCATACTGGATATAACGAATCATCGGAACGAACACATTTTCTGGTCCCGAGAAGTTCGTCGTAACGAGGTTCCACTGTGTATAAGGGTCTAGACAGCATCCAAAATATACACGAGAAAAATCTAAACAAAAACACAAGTGTTGATCAAGTGGAATGATTTATTTATCACCACCATCGTGTTTATACAATTACAACATTTTTATTCTATCTTAAACTATATATTTTCATAAATAAATCAACCATTGATTTTCATCGTCATCACCGGATTTCGGCGAAGACCCATAGTTTGACTTCGCCCGTCCGTTGAGTTATTTTTCGTTAGAAAATTGTCAGTTGCCTAGCTAGTAACAATATTTTGATTGAAACTAAAATTTTAGAAATTTTTTTTCGAAACTTTTTTCTGCGAAAACTTTGCTTTAATTCACTTCCATCTACAGAAACGGGAATTCGTGCGGAATTAAAGCACGATTGGTGTGGTTGGACAATCTCTAATTACAGGGTTAGACACAGCGGAGAATAAAATTGGGTTTAAATTTGTTCGTGAAACGGAAAGATGCGGTCATAATAAACTACTGAGCTTCGACGTGCAACCGGCCAGGAGGTTCTATACCAAGATCCAGCTTATTCAAAGTCGGGGGGGGGGGGGATTTTTCTTGGTTCCATAAGATCCGACTTGCGCAATGTTTACTGTGCCAGTCTTTTTTCTTAATCTTTCATATATCTTCGAACCGGGAATCGATGTCCTACACTTGCCGGCTCGATTCGTGCGGGTTCATTTGGGGGGTAGAAACGACGAAGCTAACATAAACATATGTAGATAAAGAGGTTCTTCGAGTTGCTCTTGAAACAGTTCTCACGTCTACCGAGTATATCCTTGACGCTCATAAATAGACGGAGTAGAAGTGTGTAACTTGGGCAGCAAATACAATAGAACCGTATAATAACATGACCCCCTCATATATATGTGTGACGCAAGCAAGCAGCGCTTCATGAGGATAGTTTCAATCATCAGCCGCCTAAAACGTATGTTGTTTTAGAATACAAGTAAAAGAGCTCTTACAGGTCTGTGCCGAGCTTCCTTGGGGGCCTAGGGGGGGGGGGGGGGGGGCAGTTCTATTCTAAACAAAAATGGGACTTCACCGTGAAAAGCGGCACTTTCCTATTGAAAAAAGACAGATCGTGAATATGAAGTGCCCGGGTATCAGAATAAATCCATTTCAGAATGGATTACTTTTAACTTTCCAAAAAAAAACATCATGAAAATTGCATCAAGATTTCGAAGAATCTTGACCCACTTTTTTGACAAACTGACTTTTTGAAGGGTACTTTCCAAAATTTGCTCATACTAAGCAGTTAACTTATTCTAAACGATGAAATCGCAATTAGGTCGACGAGCTACGTTCTCACGTTTCGGTTGCTTCAAGATAAAAGCGACACATCTATTGATCTACGCGTGGCTGTGACACGATTAGCGGATATAACCCCGAGCGCGCGCGCGGACTGCAGACAGCGCGTCCTATGAGCGAAAAAATGAAATTCGATTAACAATAAAATGACGATATACAAATTAACCAGTGAATCAATGCTACGTACAATAATAATACATCATCTAAAACAATTTATCAAATATAACTTGCTTTTAATAATGATCAAATATATTATCACAGTTTTGCATAAAACTACAAGATATTTGACGAATATTGGTTAAAAATGGAATCAAGTCCGATTTACTGTAAAATGCTTCAGCTAAAACCATTTAGCAGTTTGATCCCAGGCCCATGGGTCTCGCTATTCGGAGTTCATACGTTACTGTAGCAGGGGCGGATCCAGTTGTGGGTTCACTAAATTGCCCCCTTTAGAAGCCTGCAGAAAAAACAGGGATCTACCTTTGCAGGAAGGACTAAAGGGTATGAAATACAAAGAGTGAACTTATTGTTAAGCCAAGCGACCCACCAAAAATACCAAAGCTTATTTGAACCCGATCAATATACCTCAGAATGTCTCCCTGAAAGCTAAATTCTACAAGACGCCAAGTTTGCCATTGGAATTCCTGGATTCGCCCCTAGGTAGAAATAAATTCCAGTCGACTCCTCTACTAAGAAAGCTTTCAAGTCGAATTATCGAATTATTTGATTCGAGTTAGGAGGAGTCTACTCTGTATCTCAATCATCATTTGAGTCAAACTTGACTGAGCCGCGATCACACGGAGATAATTTGGCCCAGGCCCGAGCCAAACCACACTCAATATTAAACAATGCTCGAACAAAGCAAAGTGAGTCATTTCCTGTGCTAAAATTTGGCTCGGGCCTGGTCCAAAGGTTTTTGGTCGGGCTAAATTTCACATGGAATGGATTATAGAACTTTATAGAACAATCTGATATTACATGTATAAGCATGAAATTTGGTGCTTCCAGGCTAATAAAAACAGCAATATGAGCTTCTAATGGACACCTCCGTAAATAGAAAATTCATTGTAAAGACATGAAATCGTAGCCAATTATTGGCTGTATTAAGTTCACTCTCTTCCTTAGTACCCAGTAGCTTTGCGACTGTAAACATTTCATCGATCAAGAATCAAGGTTTTTTCCGAATAGATTTCTAGAAAATTCCATTTTACGACAACTGAGTAAGCAGGAAGTCTATACTCTATTCTCTCTTCAATTCCCATCATAGCTTAAAAGATGAAATAACAGAAAACCCACTCAATCTGCATATGTTAGATACTGATTTCAAGATTTCACTCGTTTCTAATCTATTTTCTCCTTAATCACTTTCATTTTTGCCGATTTTCATGTGTAAAATCAGATAAGAATTCTGCGATGAAAGACGATTCTGATATTGAACACGCGAATCGACGTTAGTGTGCTATACCTAGAAACGAATAAAATGAAATGAATTTAGAATCTAACACGAGAAAAAGTTCTTATGATGTATAAGTAAAATTATGCACAACAGGCAGCAGATTTCGCAAGCAGCCAATCAAACGACTGCTCGGTCAAACTGGATATAAAAACATTCGTTGTCTGATTCTTTGATTTAGTTGCACTTATGATCTGAATTCTCGATGATGTCGATTTCTCGTTTTTCTTTCTTCAAGTTGCGTTTTTCGAACTCAATTCTGAAATTACGACGCGAAACAAATGATACATTTTTTCATATTTCCGAGTGGCAGCGAGTATGCCGACCGGCATCCTCCCTCAGTAGGGATTCAAACCGGAGAGCATCGCTACGCTCAGCGACTGCACAAACCCCTGTCTGATCAGCCCCAGTGCACAAAATTTCATGGATAAACTATAAATAGCATAACCCGGGCTAAAACAAGATTTCTGATTGGCTAGTAATGACATCGTCTGTAGCTGTGTACTCAGGCTGATCAGGCACAGTTTCGTGTCATGGCAGGATCTCACAGTGCCACCAGGTTCGAATCTTTGCCAAGGGAGGATGGTTGACTGGCAACTTTAGTGGAACTGTAGATTCTTTGTTTAAAAAAAAAAAGAAAAAAGTGATTTACCTATGCCGTATAATTCTATCAACAATAGTCTGAGTTGTTTCCAGGCAACCGCTTTCAATGATCTTAAATGCATTACGTCTTTTAGGCTCCTGAAATCAGAACAAAATTCTCACATTATCTTAGAGAGGATAACCATATTTTAGAAGCAGATAAGCTCATAGAACAAATCGAAATTTCTGATCTTCCTGGAAATGCCACTGAAAAAAAATGCCACCAGAGAAAATGATAATAGGAAAAAATGCCACCAATGTTTTTTTCCAACTGTTAAACTAAGGATGATAATTTTCACACTTCTATCCACATTATACACATGTCCGGAGTATAATTAATTGACTCCTGATATTTTGTGTGGACATCCTTTATGGACAGCAACTTATGAAAATAATATGAAAATCACGATATGAAATGGGTGGGACCAGAGCGCCCACAATGGTGCATGAAAAAAATAAGATGCATGTAGAAAGAAAGGATTTTCAAAGAGTGTGAAAATGTTCAAACATCATACAAATAATTTCTTTTTCTTTATCAAGTTAATGATAAGTTGGTATTCATACTACAGCAGACTCAGCTGAAGTTGGATCTATCTTTTTGGACTGTAAAATTGCGTGCTAATACGAGTTCGAAGCCTAAGCACTTCATAAATAAGATCAGAACAAACATCTTTTCAACAAATATCCAAATCGAACGATCCGACTCGAGTACCAATCTACCGTAATTCAATACTTACAGCGTAAGGATCAGTTCCATCAACATCGACCATGATGTTTGTTGAGCCATGACAAACAACGTCAACCTGCAAAGCAAATAATAAATGTGAACATTTTCTTTACACGTATGTAGGGGAAGCAATCTGGTTTGCTTCTTCCTAACGACACTACCTACCCATAGACCGTACCTTAAAATGATCCATTAATGATGCAGTTATATTATATGGAGCGCCTATAACCACTTCCGAGACATACTACAAATAAATTCAATTGTATTTCTTTCACTTGAAACTGAATTGATATGATTGATATCATAAGAATTCTGCGAGAATATGCCGCGTTTACAAGATAGTATAGTCGACCCTTGACTAACCGCCACCCGATTATCTGCCTCCCTAAGTTTCCCGACCGAATTTCGATTACAAAATCCCCGATTACAAAAAACTTAGTTCTTTGTCAATTGTAAAAAAATGTTTAATTATCCTGCGACAAGCAAATTGGCCCCATATAATCTAGAGTTGACTGTCAGCTACTCAGTTACGCACTTTATTCTACTTTTGACATTTCGACGAAATGGAATCAACGTTTGTTCTCACATATTTCAAAATTTCAAAACCGCATCAAATCTAGACTTACTTTACAGGACAGAGTACTGAGCACGCGCTCGTGTAAATTCATTATCGGATAATTCGATCCTTTATATCGATTTACAACCTATAAGAAAATGGTGCGAAAAAAGAAACGTTTAAGACCAGCGCAACACAGGTATTAACTTTGCTTCCTCGATATCCTAATAATAATATTAGGTTGTGTCTACTGTATACGGATTCCAACCATTCGGACTCTGTCAATTTCAGAGATAATTCATACCTGATCTGTATGCAATCCTACTATCAGGAAGTCGCCTTGTTTAGCTGCCTCTTCTAAAAAACAAACGTGTCCAATATCTTTCCCATACGGGTTAAGGAGATGCAAGATTCGGCAAACAATAGATTTCTCGATCTAGCGAAAGTATGCGAACCATCGTGGAGATTTTACTTGTTAATCACGAAGGTCGGAGATTTCGAGGTATTTTACGACGAAAAGGATACGTAACAAATCGAATGCTCCAGCAACGTAAACAATTCGATCTCCCGGCTTTGGTTCCTTCCCGGAGGAAAATTGGATAATTTTTTGCGACGTGGCTAGAAACTGCGATGTTCCAGTGTACGGACTTTTAGTGCTATGATCCTGCAGGATAAATTCATCAAGAAATCAGCTACAATTAAAAAACTCTGAATATCAACATTAAATCTTATAATCCAAGGTACGTTCAACCATATTTATCATTGGAGAAGACTTGTATGACGCAGTCAAAACATGTTGTGTAAATAAACTGTTAAAATCAAAATGTTGGTCTACACTTTTTTTGCTATGTCTTCTTGTTAAGACTTTCAGCTGCCCTTGCTCGAAATCACTGTTCTAAGAATTAGAATTTGGCAGTTTAGGGGCTGTCCATAAAAGATATCCAAGGTCGAGGAGGAGGGGGGTTCGTGAACTTCGAACTTAAGTGGACAAAAGAGAGCGGTTTGTTTAGATGTGGACATCCTAATTCCTGTTAGCCAGAAAAATCATTTCGTGCTTCACATGGATGATTGCTTCTATTTCGAATTAGAGAAGAAATAGCACACAAGGGCACGCACGAATGTAGGAAAAAATGCCACTGAAAAAAAATGTCACCAGTGAAAATGATAATAGGAAAAAATGCCACCAATGTTTTTTTCCAATTGTTAAACTAAGGATGATAATTTTCACACTTCTATCAACATCATAAACATGTCCGGAGTATAATTAATTGACTCCTGATATTTTGTGTGGACATCTTTTATGGACAGCAACTTAGGAAAATAATATGAAAATCACGATATGAAATGGGTGGGACCAGAGCGCCCACAATGGTGCATGAAAAAATAAGATGCATGTAGAAAGAAAGGATTTTCAAAGAATGTGAAAATGTTCAAAATATAGGAATTATAGGACCTTTTTGGAAAGGAAAACATAAGAGAAACTCATTAAAATAGGAAAATAAAGGAATATAGGACTGGTGAGTGCCCTGTGGGACACTTTTTGGACAAGAGAAAATAAAGCCTAACCCAAAATGAGCATCAGAAAACATGAAAAGATGAACAAAAATGTTGGCCATTCGTTTGGGACAACAAAAACACAATATCACAGATAAGGGTCTCTAGCACTGTTCATAGCCAAGTAAAGACTGCCAATAATGAAGTCGAACAGTTCTGCTGTTGACTTTCATTTGCTAAATTTCCAGTGGGTTCCAATCATGTTTTCTGACACTCTGAAAGGTTCAATTCAAACATTCTTCCTGGTGACCGTAATGCAAAATAAGGCTATTACTTTCATTATCACAGCGAAAAAGTGGAAGATATTTTTGTTGAGGGAATTTAAAAAAGACATCGGAATCTCTTCACCTGTCTAATCAAGATAAACGGTATAAGTAGATTGTGAGGGGCAAATAAACACGTCCAATCACGTGTAGGCCTAATGCCTTACTCGATTGTAGGTAAAAATGCCACCAAATTTTGCAACATAGGAAAAAATGCCACCGGTAAAAATGCCACTTTTTGTATGGCAGGAAAAAATTAGTTACATACATAGATTTAAGTTGACTGTAATTATCAGTCATTTTATCAATGATGTTTCCATTGAATTTCCAACTTACTATTGTGTTTGGCTGTATTTTAGTACCCCTAAGTTTCCCCACTTTAAATTTCCTTTAAATTTCTTTACTTATTACTTACATAATTAGATTTGACATTTCCATCATCAATCTACAATCAGTTTGCTGTAATCAAGTTTCAATGCAATTTCGACCTTAACCCTAACTCTAACTCTACTTTAATTTCTAATTATCAACAACATAATATCATTAGTCTATTCCTAGTTAAAATAAAATTCATGATCAGTAGGAAAGTAGTAATTAAATTTCGAACGTGTATATAATCTGGATAGGAAATTTCTGAACAAAAACTGGGGAATTTTATTATCATCATTTGTTCATTTTAAACTGTTGAAAAAATGTGGTCAAAAAATCGTTGGTGGCATTTTTACGGGTGGCATTTTTTCTGGGGCACTATTACTGGTGGCATCTTTTACTGGTGGCATTTTTTCTGTATACCTTAGGCACTACTCGACAACCGATGGCCCAAGATTAGAATACCATAATGTTAATTTAATTACATCATCTATTAATGTATTTAATCATGACAAGTTAAAACTGTACAGCTGTTCCAAGTGTGTATTGTCTTCATCTTACATCATCATGCATCATCGTAACTGATATCCTTTGTTATAATCACAGCTTGGAGTGCAGATTCTAAACCCCAGCTTGCATTTCATTTCGTTGTTAATGTTAAATATTAGCGTATTGTATATGATACATGGGTTGAAAATTACTGGTTTTTGTATCGATTGAAATCAAGTTCTGGAATGAACGCGTTTTATTGAGGTCGATCCATTCTATTGAAAGGGTCACACTATTAATTATTAAACCGTGAACCATAATTATGGGGACAATATTCGCTACGTAAAAGATCCACAAACAATGAAGAAATCAACAGATATCAATATTTCCTTAAATCATTGACCATTCGTTTCATAGGCCATGCTTAAATCAATGCGGCTTTAATCTTTAATCCTTAGTATTCTTTTAAGAGGTTATAAACATCCAGGTGGAACAGTCCTAGTAGAGCCCAGGCAAACTTCATATACGTTCGTATCAACAATTTTTGTGCGTAATTTCTAAAATGTGTAGACAGGTATATGACGGTACTTTCATTAGTGTGTTCAGGAAATCAACGGTTAATAAACCTTATGTCACAAACGAATCCGCAGCACGTGTTATTTTTTTTCACATTTCATTGGTTCATCGATTCTGGATTGAAATCGACTACGAATCTTAAAAGGCTATCTACATCTGCTAATCATTAGGTCCGGTTAAAGATCACTATAGTTAAAAAGTCATATTCATTTTATTACAAGTACCTGAGGGTTCAATACATGTTGCTGCAAAACAATAAATCATTTTCATCAGAGAACATAATTTCCGAAATTTTGCGGAATCAAGAATTTACTCTATCATAGCAGTTGATTTTGAAAGAACCCGATGATCGGTTTGTTGATGTTTTAAGAGTCTTAACAGAAATACTTACTGAGCCTATTTCATTCATTTTATCTTTATATCTGGGTTCGACATTGGCATGGTCATGGTGCTGTTTAGTTAGTAGCAACATTCTACAGGAAAAAAAGAAAAATTTTTCTATTCAAAGTAAGATTTGTTATCGGGAAAACACCCGCTTGTTGCATTTTTAACCTATTCTATTACCAACATTTCATCTCAACTACCCACTAGATTCAAACAAACATTCAATTGTTAAAGTGAGTTTTGTGTCGATTTATTGAGAAATAAAGCCTGTACCTTCCAACTAAGTCTGTAGTTGAAACGCCTTCAGTTCGATTGAATTCCCTAAAAATTTAAGAAAAAAACCCATTAGAAACATGTGAAATCCAATAAATGAAACAGTCAGTATCCTGAAAAGACAGATTGAATATTTTAGCACTAGTTAACCTTATGTTGTCATTGTTATACAAAATGTTGTCATTGTTATATAAATTGATTGTGGGGAAAATGCTGGCGGCATTTCTTCCCGTGATATTATTTCCATTAACCATATGTATCACCAGTAACAGAAAACAAATTGAGCTATACGATACTGGTAAAGTGTTCCACATTTTAAAATACACGGACTTTTGTATCAGAGGGAGATGAGGATTTAACTCTCATTACCTATAGCGTCCATTAGCTTTCATAACAGCGTACACATCTTCACCAGTTTCAGCGGATACAGTTATATCGTCTATCAAAATACAATCAAACGTTTTTGATAGGGTTCTTTGAACCCCCCCCGAAATACGGGCCCGATTCTCTAAATGAATCCGCGAATGTGAACTTACTGCCATGAGCACAAAAATCACAGTTAAGCTTATCAAGCAGATCAGATGAACAAGAATATGGAGCACCTTCAGCAACCTGTAAACGAATAAGGAAAATTCGTTTGAACACACTAATAATTTTTCAGAAATTTTTTAACTCATTTTCAAAACGTTGAATGAACTCATTTGAGAGTCCAATTTCTACAGCTGCGAGTTAGATTTCACCCAAGAGGTAAAGTTACAGTCAACCCTTGATAAACCACGACCCCTGCCTAATGCTATGTTTTTTCTAATGATAATAAACCCCCAATATACCCTCGAGGTCCTAACTCACCAATGGGGGGGCTATATTGAGGGATTGACTGTAGTTTTTCTCCATATCTTCAACTTTACTAGAATATTTCAAACTCACAGCCGTATCCAACTTAAACTCACAACCAATCCTACATACATGAATACTTACCTCATCTACCCATTTGATTGACTGTATTAATTTATATCTTTCGTATTGATTATAAACAGGGGGTCCTTTGTGTCGAGTAATGTCCTCTGAAAAATTCCCATGAAGAAAACACCATTTATTTAGTAATTTACTCAAGAGTTAAACTAAGCTGACCGCAAATTTTAGCTTCAGTCCTCTGTTATCGGAATGCAACGTAAACTCACCATCCGAATGCACTCCCACGATCAAATAGTCGCCCATCTGTTTAGCCTAGAAAATTTCAGAAATTCATTTATTCAAAACGTTGACAAATAATGAACATATGGTTGGAGGTCGCGACAGCAGGGTAAAATTACAGTCAAATCCTGTCAAAATATAACTTTATTCTTATTAGTTATGAATATTGCCCAATGAACTTTAGTAACAAACTTGGATAAAACAAGTTACATACTTTCATCCGAAATTAGGTAATTTGATTAATTTCATATTAACAGCATACAACAAAAACCTCTTAAATCGAATATAAAACTGTCAGTCCAATGAAGTTCATTATATCGAGGTTACACTCTTCTCGGAAATACTTCTAGACGTATCGGCCCCACTCTGCGCGGTGGCGCCACCCCGCGGGATTTACGCGAAGCAGTAGAACACAAACATGGCCACTCTCTCAATTTTCAATGATAGAAATCGTGTGTGCATTTCAATTATTTCGGCTGTTAGGGTTTTAAGGCACAATATAAGTTGTGATATGGCGATGTTAATTAATGATAATTCCGCAGTGAAGCTAGTCACGAACGGTGCCGATTGAGTGTACAGCTGCCAAAAACACTGAAATGTGCGTAGTTGCGTAACTATTTGCAGTGAATTGCAGACGAAACATGAAGCCTTAACGGCCGTTTAAAAAAAAATTATACCAATCGCAATTGTAAAATAAAAATGAGATAGAACCTAAGTTAAAATTCTGGCCATTTCTAAAATGTTATTAATTATTATTACTAATTTTTAGTCAGTGCGGATAGTTTATAGGTAATAGAATTTGTTCAATTATTTTTTGATAGCCATTGGTCGGCGTTGTGAGCATACCTGTCTGATAGCGTTTGCGTGACCAAAATGCACCATATCGAAACTGAAAGTAAAAATTGACCGCCGTAATTTAGAATATAAATTGACACAGCCTAAATTTAGAATATTAGCCTGTTTATGAAACAAGTTTAACAATGCTTTGCAATACAAGGCAATAAATAAACAACTACCATCCGTCGACATAGACACGAACTGGTTTCTTCTCAGTGTGGTTGTTAGTCTCCGTCATCTAAATATACAAAATATAAGGACTTCAACAAACAGAATAGATAGACCAAAAAAGGCTGTTCGTTGTAACGTGTTACCTTTTCGGAGTTTTTGGGACTAGCCTTTACTTTTTATCATTTGAAATATGGCACTTGTCCGGGGGAACAATGGCTAGATACTTGACTTGGGTTGTGAGTATGCACAGGACGTGTTGAAACTGCCATCGCACTGTTCACCATTACGTCCACGTGGAAACCGACTTCCAGGGTCAGGAACAGGACCGAGGAAAAAAACTAGTGCCTTATTATTAACCCCGCTCGGGATTACAAAGTTACAAAATTCTAATTCTTGACGACATCATCTTCTGAACTTCTCCACCATATCACTACGACAATTAGTTAAGTAGACCTCACACTAACACTTCCCACTTACTAACTACACCAAAGGTTTTAGGCCTCAACAAGAAAGAAGATATACGCTAGCCTACAGCACACTTCTGCTGTCAATATCACTATCACTATCCACTATATCACAGTGTCAGGCGATGTACGAAGAATGGCACTTTTTACCTTGTATTTGATTTTTATGTTGTCCTTTGATTTGATCGAAACAGTTGAAGTGAACGCTCTTCTCGCGGACGAGTATGAAACAGTAAGGCTTTCGGGGAAATGAGTCCGAGCGATTAACTACACCGAATAGTAGTACACCAATTCTGACAGGAGAATCGGCTTGACACGAACCCGGAAGTGTGTCGCAGAAAAATATCTTGATTATTACTCGTTTACTTTTATCTACCTAACTACAATGAACCATACACAGATCATTCCCTTTTAAGGTTTTAAGTTTTTTTTTACCAAAAATGATTTAACACGAAAGCTGAAGTTTTTGACGAATCAGGGCTCGAGTTGAATAAATTTGTCGATACATCGTTTTTAAAAATGGCGGCCTCCATCCAAGAATTGAAAGAAGGTAAATTTCGATTAAAAACTCGATAAATCCATTAAACAAAGGGCGATGAATCATGTTCACTGGGTCTAAATTATCAACGATAGTTAAGCAGTGTCTGAAAGCTTATTTTGAGCTGTGGCGGGGCTTTAGGCACTTCGTTAAACTGAATTTTTAAATGTTTTTGTTGCAACCAGTTGTGCTAAGTAACGGGATAAACCGTTCCAGGTTTTCTTCGTCTAGGTAGAAATGCTTGATAATTTTTTCTGTTCGTGAATATCTCGTTTAAATTCGAATTATTTCCGCAGTTGTCAAGGAGACGTTGGAGAATAGAGGTGTTATGGGTCAGTTGAAAGCTCGTATCAGGGCCGAAGTGTTCAACGCATTAGACGACCATACAGAATCACGACCGCCTTTAAGTAACGAGAACATGCTCATAAACGAACTGATCAGAGAATATCTAGAATTCAACAAATATAAATATTCCGCCTCGACTTTGCTAGCAGGTAAAAATCCAGCCCAGGCAGGCACCATGGTGAAATGATTTTCTGTCTAAAGACCGGGTGGCCACTGGCGTGAAAAACTCAGCTAATTCGGAAAATGCTATTCACCGCGTGTTCTTTTATCAGTACAATTCAAAAAGTAAATCAATCATAACATTTCAAACCTAGAAATTTCTCCGATTCAATCATGGAATTTTGTGTAATCACATGAAAGACTCAGGGAAAATTCAGGGGATTTGTAAATGGGCGAAAAGTGGCCACCCTTGCCAACTGACACCAGTGGTTCGAGTAAGTGAGTTTATGATGCTAAATCTTGAGCTCGAACCCCTTCAGTACTGTAATATTCCTGGACCCCCTAAACCATATTCTGGAAAGATTGGGTCATTGGTTCTACATGCGTTCACCAGGGAGTGTTGAATATTGTAATTATCTGATTTCAAGAAGTTTCGTTGTCCATTTAGACGTGGGAGCCCTGGTTCTTTCCGATGATGGAATAATGTATTTTTTCTTTTGATTTAGAATCAGGTCAGCCTCAGACACCGTTAGATAGACAGTTCTTGTCCAATGAATTGAATATCATGGAAGACAGAGATACAGCAACTGTGTAAGTATCGTCCCGCTAGATAGCAGGCGTATCAGTGCAACCACCCTGTCAAAATCTAGTTCATTTTCAATGAACTTTCATCTAGATTTTTAGCCTCTCTCATCAGAAATTAGGCAAATCACTCCTCTTGATAAACTCAGATGATCTTCATGTTCATATATAGAGTGAATTTTATCAATCATCATTCAAAGAATTTGAGTAATTATGGATAGATTTTAATTGAATCTGAGAAGAAATCCGGGAGTTGTTGTCTGAATGCACAGTCACTAGCGAACCTGGTGGATCTTCGCTTGCCACAAGTGGAATCCTCGATGATTGCCACAGTCGAACGTAGAGTCCTCATTCCGATAGTGTCAAACAATTTTTAATGTGATATTTTTCCGTCGATATTTCAGGCCTCTGTTGTATAGCGTTGTGTCGCATTTCATGAATCAAAGTCGATCAAATGCTCAAAGGACCCCGAGAAGGAACCAACACCAGAAAAATTGTAAGTCAGTGATTATGAAGGTTGGCAGTATCTGCTTGTGAATCACGATCAGTTCTAGTGAAAGCAGTTCAACCTATAAATTCAGTCTATATATAGAATTGTTATTACCAGAAATAAAGAAAAAATTTTTATTTTGTTTGTTTTTCATAGGGAGAATAGATGGTGAAGAAGGCGTAAATAATAAAAACGTTTTCAATCATCAGAAAGGATTTGTAGTTGAAGGTGGACGTCATTGAATTTCTTTTACAATCGAAGAATTAATTTAACATAACGTGTATATCTGCATTTAGATATGATTTGTGGCATTTTGAAGTACTTTTGACAAATTCATTCTGATTTACAAATATTTCACTGAACTCCTCAAGAGAGTTACAACAATAGTCTCTGCTCAAGTCAGATCTTTGTGGAACATGAAAATATGTCATGAAAGCGTTATGCAGGTTGGATAGTTTACCGAAATCATTCCTTATATAGATGAGATGGTCTGAAAAAATCTTTGACAAAATATACCAATAAAACAGTTATGCAACTTGATCAGACTCGAGCAGAGTCTACTGTAATGTAGAATACTGGTATGTGTGTATATGAAGAATTGTTGTACAGGTACTGTAGACTCCACTTTGCTTGGCTGAGACTTAGAAATAAGGATTGCGATGTGGAATTGAAATTCTTTCGAAGTTCACCAACTTCACGGTAGTTTCCAAGTTGAGCACTACCAAAAGCATTGCGGAGTCTATTATGAACCCGTAGTTAATAGGTCAATTAGATTGTATTGTACTTTAACCCCAGGTGGGTCAAATACATCACTGAAATAACAAAAAAAGGCTGGAACTTTCTTTGCGAATGATTTTATTATGATTGATTGTAATAAAGATTTAAGTAAATGAAGGATTTTTTGTTGTGTTATTATTACGAATTTGATCTAAAAACTGACTCATTCTACTCTGATATGATACCGCAAAAGGAAACAGGTGCACACAGATACTCGGAATTGATTGTTAGAAGAATTGGCTACATGGTTAAAACGAACTGGTTAAACTTTATCTAACAACGTAAAATATGTACATGTCGTGTATATGGTATGACATTGCGCAAACGCTAACATATTTTAAAAATCACGTTTGCTTCAGTCCTCATTTGTTGGTAGAAAGGTTTGTTGAGAAAAATATCGGCAGGTTTTAACTTACCGGTATAGTCTTGATATTTGATAAAATGTTATCACTGTCATAGAATTCATCTCACGAATATTGCGTTATATACAATTTGCCTATTTTTATCGGTACCAATGATTATTTTGTAACCGCAATCAATTGCAACGTTGTAGCTTGTGACATGTATGATTGTGTTAAATTTTAAGGTCATTTGTTTTTTTGTATATGGTCACCAGGGGGCGGTGAGTAGCCGAATAAACTTATTTTAATATTTTTTGGTACTTAGGCATATTTTATTACCACTATCAATTGCAATATTGTCGCTCCTGATATGTTCTATGATTGTGGTGTTCAAGGTCGTCTGCTGTATATGGTCACCAGGGGGCGTTGAATAGTATTTTCACATTCAAACCCATTTTGAAAAAGAATGGCGATCCCTCTAATCCTTATAGTTATAGAGGTATTACCTTAGTTAGCTGTCTTGGTAAATTATTTACAAGTGTCCTAAATCAAAGATTGTCAACATTCCTAAATACGAATGACATTATAAGTGAAGCCCAGGCTGGCTTTAGATCGAAATATTCCACCATTGATCATATTTACACGCTTAAAACAATCGTAGAGCTGTATCTTTGTCAGGGAAGAAGACTTTTTTGTGCCTTTGTTGATTTCAAGAAAGCTTTCGACTCGATTTGTAGGGTAACGTTATGGCGAAAATTAATTGCTAACAGTGTTAATGGAAACTTTTTCAATGTGGTCAAAAATATGTATAACTCCATAAAATCATGTGTTAAATTTAATGGTTGCACGTCACAATACTTTGCAGCTGATAGAGTCTTAAGACAAGGCGAAAATCTCTCACCTATCCTCTTTTCGTTTTTCTTAAACGACATTGAAGAATTTTTCATTGATCGTGGAAAACCGACTTTGTCATTTATTGAAAAACTAAATTTGAATCGTGATCAGGATATTGATACTTTACTGAATTTATTCATTTTACTATACGCAGATGATACAGTTATTCTTGCTGAGGATGAGAAATCTCTTCAGCTACACTTAGATACCTTATTTGAATATTTTGCGGCTAATTGTCTCACTGTTAACTCAGAGAAAAGTACTAGTATTTGCGCGAAGTAAATCCCGGATAAAAACGATTTCGAAATTTATGTTTGGTGATCAAGAGTTAGAGGTAGTTGAAGATTATGTTTATCTCGGAGTAAAATTTAATTGGAATGGTAACTTTGCTAAGGCAAAAAAGTGTCTTTACGATAAAGCTATGAGAGCTATGTTTTCGATCGTTCAAAAAGGCAGACGTTTGAAATTGCCCATAGATGTTATGTTTAAATTATTTGATACGTGTGTTGCTCCAATAGCCATGTATGGGTGTGAGATCTGGGGATACGAAAATCTTATTAAGATTTATAGAAGATTTATTAGAAAATATTCATTGCTTCTTCTGTAAAATCTTAATGAAAGTGACGAAATTTTCTCGCAACTTACAAGTGTTATCAGAGCTAGGACGTTACCCTTTGAATATAGATGTTAGACGCAGGATGATTAACTTTTGGGTTAAAACAGTATCTGGAAAGCAAACCAAACTTAATTCAATACTCTATAAAATATCTTTCAATTTATTTTTAAGAGATAAATTTAAGAGCCCTTGGTTATCATATATAAAGAAAACCTTTGATGACTGTGGTTTGTCCTGCATTTGGACGCAGCAATTCATGACTAACAGTAAATCTTTTTCAAAACGAATAAAACAGATACTCCGTGACCAGCACCTTCAAGAAACTGTATCTGCCATTATTACTAATCCGATATACACTAACTTTAGGCAATATAAAAATGATATTAGGTTAGAGAAGTATATAATAGAACTTGGTGATGACTTAGGAACTAGTTTATTTGAATTTAGGGTCGGGTCCTATATTTTACCTGTGAACAAATTTTCAAACCTTCATTTAGACAGAGCCGATAGAATATGCCCCACTTGTAATACTTTAGGTGACGAATCCCATTTTCTGTTTGACTGTACCTTACTTAACAAACAACGCAAAAACTTTTTGAATTTGAATACCTTTAATACCCTTGATATTCTGAAAAACCCAACGGTCAACTTAGCTAAATTCATTAAGACCGGCTTAGATGTATATAGATCCCTCCAATAGTATATATAGTATTGTAAATAGTTGATGTATATAATTGTATATATAGTATTGTAAATAGTTGATGTATATATATTTTGTTACGTTTTCATTCTCTAAATTTTAATCACTTCAGTGTTGTTTTGTAAATATTTGTATATACATGTGTAATAGTTTTCCTCCATATACCATGGAAATGGTTGGAGTGTAAATAAATCGTAATCGTAATCGTAAACATTGTATTGGTTCACAGGCATACTTTGTAACCAGTGTATTGGAAAATTTGTAGCTTGTGACGGGGGAGGGAGGGCGGTTGGTGTTCAATAGCCGAATCACTAAGTATTTTCATAGATTTATTGCGTCATATTTCTATGGTATTTTCATATTGTATTTGGCATATTCTGTAATCAAATCAATTGCAAAATTGTAGCTCGTGACATGTTCTATGATTGGCGTGAATTTCGTGGTCATTTCTTTCTTCGACACCTTCACCGGGGGCATTGAATATTTTTCTGATTATTGAGGTCTCGGGAATTTGTGTAATTTTACTGAAAGGTATGCAACCAGTAGGTGATGGTTAACTGGAAATCAATTGTTATTTATCCGAATTCCTCCAACAAATTTTTTCTAAGAAATATTCACGAATTCCTCGTCCAAGTAACAGATAAATGTAGAAATTTATGACAAAGTTACAGATTAGAAACTGAGTGAAAATATCGTGAAGAAAATTCATCTCTATAGTTGAGATTGGTAAGAATGAAGTAATTGTGGATGGGAGTGTACATATTGCAAATGCTAGTGAAACTGTAACAAGCATTTTTGTTGTACGTTTTGATTTTGCAGTTTTCTGGTCAGACGAAATCCCTCTTGGTCCCCTAAATAACTGGATGATTATAGCAGAATTTGATATTGCAATCAAAGTGAAAGGTATAATGTTAACATAGGTGCTAGCTATTGTGAAATTTGTCGTTTGATCTAATAATTCATAGTAACATCCAACAAACTGGTCCAAAAAGTGGATCGACAAAGTAGGCAGGATATTAAGGACTAGCGCATTCACTGCAATAATTATCGATATAGCGATTCTTGCGAATCTAGGTGTACATATCAAACGGGATGTGAACGGGAAGAGCACAACTGCCGCACGTTCCAGAGATATAGCTACTATCAACCACGAACTGTTGCAACCGCCAAGTAGCATCATAAATTCATAGATTTTACAACTTACCCGCGAATGCATTATGAATATTGGACCGATGCTTATTTGCACGAGAAAATACTGTAAAACAGGCATAAATGCTAGATTAATACAGCCCAACAAATCACTGGCTGATAAAACGATGAGATAGTTAGCGTATGATAAACTGCGGAATCTGAGCCTTGTCATGATCAGAAAAGTAGCTGAATTTCCAAATGCGCCAAAGAGGAAAAAATGGGCAATATGACCAATGACACAGTGCGGTAGATTCCAGACTTGTTCACCACAGACATGAGAACGATATAATTGCTATAAGTTCGACCGATCTGCATCTGAGTAGAATTCATGATAAATGAGGATCACGAGAGTGCACTAGCTCTTGTGTAGTGAATGAAGTCTATATCATTAGTATTCATCTGTATGAATGATTTCATCGTATGCAGCAAATGAAAGATCAATTTTCAGAAATTTGACACAATGAATTCAGATTTACGAAAATCTATTGCGTAAAATGAATGTATCTAGATTAGATATAGTTCCCAAGCAAGAATTCATTGTTAGAGTGAAAATTTGTAAAACTAGCAAAATACCCTCTTCGATGGGTTGGAAAATTATGCGCAGCTCCTTAAATGTCAGCCTAATAAATCCCTATTGACCTTTCACATCAAGCAATGTCACAACATGCCCCTCAATTCCTCGATCTATAACAGTAAATATTTTTGCAATTTGTTCACCCAGTAGTGAGAGCGACTGGTTTACGGGGCGGGTATACCCCCTCATAAATTTTGATCTTCGTAAATTTGACATATTAATTAAAGTAACTGGTGCGTTTACTTTATAACTTTTCATAATTTTCTCCATTAATGATATGTAATTTAGCAACTGCGCATTCAATTTAATTGTAAAATCTTCTTAAATTTGACGTATAATGTAATGAGGTCACATGTTCTCAATAGGCAAAATTAATTAATGCCATATTTTACGCCTCAATTCTCATGGTCACTCACTCGATGAATTCTTTTTCCTGGGACATTTTTACCTACATTCCTATTTCTAGGCATACATAATCGAAATCACATTTCAGAACTCTCAATCCTTGGAAATCCACGATGAATTCCGCTAATACAGCTCTCTGAATGGTGATAAGTGAAATAAAACTGCATACACGTTCTGGAACTCTACGTCTTACATTATCACGTTGGTCGAATTCATACAATCAACCCCTCCCATTCTGCCCTCCCATATACCCATTCCCACCTAACGCCAGGTTTTCTCGGTGTACGGAACATTTGACTTGAAATCTGAAGAAGAAACCCCGATATAATGTCATATTCTCAACACCGCCAAAATCGTTCTTTTTTATATATATAAACTTTATTTTACAAAAGGAAAGCTCCATAACAACTACATTACACCCACTGGAGTCAGGTGGGGGACTGGAGGTATTTACATCATATTTCAAGTAATCATACATGTATATTTAATTCTTTTCAATTCGATTAAACGTTATTCATTAACACTGGTTATAGTAACAGTCGTATATGTATTAGACAATTCATACTGGTCTGCATCTTGAGATGATTGCTCGTGGGTATATCGAGGGTTGACTGTATATCATTTAACATGCGTGATGAATACATCCGGTTTTTGTGGAATCTGTTTGAATACTCGTCTTACGGAACTAGGTTCTTTTATACGGGAATAATTTTTTTTCGCTTTCAATTACTTTTACCATGATATCATTTCCCCAATTAAAACAAAGATACGTATTCGTAAATCCTTACGTTTAGTTTTGACATGTTAACCCTTCGTTAACCAAGCACATTCCTAGTGGGCAAAAAATTACTCAATTCATTTTCTGAACGTGTTAAGATACTAATAGTCCATAATTATAGTTATTTAAATAGCTGCCTCTGTTTGACCTAGTTTTTAAAAATGTTGCAAATTCGCAACATTGGTAAAATAAGAAAAGTTTCCATAAGCCTGACAAGAAAATGTTTTCAGATTTATTCTTCTGATTTTAAAGAACATAGTTTCTTCTAATAAAAACTTACAAAATATTGTGATTTAGTCTTTAAACATAGCATTTTGAACAACCATTTCAGGCGTAACCACCTGGGCATAGTCTACCCCTCTGGTAAATCCCGATATGGTCAGCCCATGATCTAAGAAATCATATCTAACATCATCATGTAATAGGGGGTTTATAACAGATTCTACAACATTGGTTAATAATGGACAAATATTAATAATAAGAGTACCAACCGACCCCAAAAATGTTGTTGCAAATTCGAAACCTAGGTCAACATAGGGTTAACTTTTTGTCTATCGTCCTGTCACCATTCGCGGCAGTTTAGAGCCAAAATTGGCAACCACCTGAGAAGTCACAAAACGATCACAAAAGTCACATTCGACCCCGAAGGATGAACAACAAGTATTTCCATATAACATCTTTCTTTGGCGACATAACTTGAATTAGACCCTGGATCTTCCCCTGATGGCAAAAGTGAATTTTACTACAAGGGATATAGGTGAGATAGAAAATCAAATTATGATCTCACCATTCTCCCTTTTCGGAGTGAATTTAGAGTGAATGGATACCGTGGAATTTAAACTCTCAACATGCATGGATTGTGTCCAATTTAGCCATTTCGTCAAAATACATGTATATGAATTTTCAGTTGTATTCAGGTCTTAACTTAATTCATAGAATATTTCTTTTATTCTGTAAACATTCTAACTGTCGCGTAATAGACCATAGAACTGTGAAGACAAACTGTGAGAATAATTTCTATCCTGGGCAGCAGCAGGGGAAGTAGATTAGAAAATATACGGATATTTTTAACTTTTGATAAACTGTTGAAGCCAGAATGAAGAATCTCTGCACGACATGATCGAGCAGACTGGGCACACTTTTGTCTGGGTTCTGATATGACCAGGTAATGGAAGATGGATTTGAAGAATATTTCAACGACTTTCGAACCGACTGTGACAACTCCCGTTGATGGGTGTGCGTGGAATGTGAAAAACAGACCGTTCAAATGGAACCTACAATTCAGTATTTACATGTATATTTTCTGTTACGGACCCGTCACGATACTCGGCATCGCTCTGAACGTCGTCACAATTTTAGTGTTAAAGAAAATGAACAATGAAGCGTACTATCTGATACAAGTTTTAGCTATTTTTGATTTGTCTTACAGTCTAAGTGTATTCACCATGTACCCTCTACGTACACTGCACATCTATATACATTTAGGAGAGGTTCTTTTTCGCATTGATGACTGGTATTACGGTTGGGAATTCATACAAGTCGCTTTAGGCCCGTATCGCATGTTTCAACAAATTCGAAATTGGTGCGTGATTCTTATCAGTTTAGAAAGACTCGTCATAACAATTTTCCCGTTGAAATCACGATTATTCTGGACTCGAAAAGTGGTGAATTCTCTGATATTTTTGATTACCGCATACGGCGTTCTCGTTTATTTACCGCATTTGTTACCGGCACGGAAGCTTGAACCAATAGGTTGCATAGTAGGGGGACCAGGCGTGACACTTGTTCGCGGGTCTAATCTCATCAATTCTGCATTAATCAGTAGATGGAATGACTTTGCAGAAGGCTGGGAAGGAACGATATCCAGTATTGTAATGCCCATGTGTTCATTAATTATTTTAAACATTATTTTGGTAATCAGTTTGATAATTATCAAATTATCGAGCGGGAAGAAGTTGAATAAGAGCGCTGCCAGTAGTTTAGAGCTGCGAGTTTTACGAATGTCGTTAGCGTTAGTCGCTTCATACATTATTTGTGAATCATCAATTTTCATCGAAAAAATGGGGTATTACAACAAGTTTGAAATCAAAATTCATTTTCCAGGTTTAAATTTCGAAGCATCGTATCTGATATATCGGAAATTAGCTATCGTTCTGACCGTCGTCGATTCCTGTTTAAATTTCTTCGTGTATTGTTTCACTAATAACAAATTCAGACTCGCTGTAAAAATTGTGTCCATTAAATCTACGCTTGGTTAAATCGCTTTCGAACACGTCTAGATGTACATTGTATCGCTAAAATATCCATATATCCTTGTTACGGATCCGTCACGATACTCGGCATCGCTCTAAACGCGACTCTCACTGTAAAAAGCAAAACGGTAAATTCCCGTTTTCCCGTAAAGGTGCGGTTTAAAAACGTCTGAGAACGGAGAAGGTCGTCAATTAACGGCGTTTTCCGCTATTATACGGCAATGACCACGTCGTACCTTTCATACGACCTAATTTCAGTCAATATACGGTTTTGGAACCGTCCAATCCGTGAATAGACGTATGAAACCGTTTAAAATCGGTGATGCCGTTGAACAACGTTTTTCGTCCCGACCTAAAATTAGAGACGGATATGGAACCGTCTATGGACGGTTGTTGCCGGTTTAGCACGGTGTTAAAATCGTCATTTGACGGTTTTTTTTCGCGTTTCACACCACAATTTCAAAATGGCGGGTACCACTGAGGATGACGGCAAACTTTTAGCAGGTAAATTGCTTTTTAAACCATGATTTATTGTTTGATGCAGTGGAATCATTGAAGTACAATGTGTGTGTGTTTGTTTGATACCAAAACGGCCCATGAACTTATCGAAGAAGCTAAGAATAATACAAATTTGGCTTTGCCTGTCGGTTGGACAGTGTCATTTTGATGTCATGATCCTTGGACATTGTTCCTTTGCTATTGTTCACTGTCAAAATGGGAACAAGAAGAATAGGTAGGCCTATACACCTATGCCCAGGATTTTGCAGTTAACCCAGAACTGCCCTTGGGTTAGTGACAATGCTTTCACCAAGACCATCACTGTCGCAGGGTGGCAATTAAATTTAAGATCATGTACTTTTTGCATTTCTCTGTTACAGTAAAGATCGATAGTTAGCAATACATCATCACGGTTCACGTCACCTCGCGAGTCGTTGGTATATAAATGGCCGACCAGAATCCGGTTGTACCGATAACAAATGACATGAGGCTTCTGTTGGAATTCCCGTTAAATGGACCAATCATCGAACTTTGGGCGAACAAGGAACTATTTCGCAAGTTGATACATGACGTCATGTGCAAAAGCGCCAGTAATGAAATCACGCGTCGTGAGTCCAGGGGGTGGAAGCGAGTTCGCGGGCGATAAGGGACCCCTGGCAGGCGAGGATGCGTGTACCGATACTTCGGATTGAACTACTATCCAGAAGTAAAAAGATAGCCAGTATTTCATTACGCGTTTCATTGTTCGATACGACCCAGGAGGATGTACTAAATCCAAGGCTGCCTAGCTTGGGCATCAACAGATGTAATAATACCAATCAAGTTTATAGAATGGTGGTTCTAAACTATCATACAATCATATATTTCATTCATGGTATTTTGCCATTATGTAAAAAGTTATTTACCCAATCTAGCATCTATATTGAGTTGTACTTAAAATACTTTGAATATTTTCTATGTTATCTGCTTAATTTTTCAAGGCATACATGAGACCATAAAACTTGATACAGTGTACATGTATTAAGGAAAGTAATCTGCTTCATTTTGATCAAATATAGTGTTTCTGAATAATTACATTTTGAAAAATGAATTTGATGTTGTTGGATCAAACAGTACAGATGGACAGTCGGTGCTGATTATGCTTTAAGCTGGATTTTTTTTTAGTGCTAAGTTTCAAACCAAAGTAGCCAAAGCTTTACTTTATTTTATCCCATGTATAATAGTTTTAAAGAATAATTTGTTAAGAGCCAATTTTTTCTCTATCAAATAATTATGTACCTATAATTAAAGTCGTGGATAGTAATCAAGGTGAGTTTTAAGGAAATTAGTTATTCTATATGGTCACCAGGGGGCGTTGAATAGTAGAATAACCTGGTATTTCCTTATTATATTGGTACCTAGGCATATTTTGTTACCATGATCAATTGCAAAGTTGTAGTTCATGACATGTTCTATGGATATGGTGAGTTACAAGGTTATTGAGTTTTGAATATGGTCACCAGGGGGCGTTGAATAGTAGATTAACTTAGTATTTTCATATTAAATTAGTAACGAGGCATTTTTTGTTATCACAATCAATTACAAAATCGTAGCTGCTGACATGTTTTATGATTGTATTGAGTTTCAAGGTCATTGGTTTTTGTATATGGTCACCAGAGGGCGTTGAATATTGAAATTGTTAGATTGTTGAGCATTTGAAACCACTTCCCAAGTGGGCATGGTGTCCCTGGACCCCTAGTTACAGTGTAGTGTTTGAAAAAATAAAACAAAAATTGCTTCGGGGCAAACCACCAAAATCAACAATATCAAAGAAGTGCTAACGGTAATAGAATTCGATTAAGAAATCTGTTCAAAAATTTCAGGTGACTTGCCACTTTTCAGTGTAGTTGATTTTTTTAAAATCTCTGTTGTTATGTTGTTATTTTGATCGATTTATCGTTAGAACTGATGGCGATATATCGTTCGTATCGCGTGGGTTTATCGGCTGAACTGATCTGATAGACGACGTGAAGATGACATCGCTATCCCGAATGTGCCTGCGTTTAACCAAAAAAAAACCGATAAATTTATCTTGTAAAATGGTTGGCTTTTCCGCCAATCATTCAGCACCTAATGAAGACAGACGCTTTTACTCCAAAACCAACAGCATGCGTAAGTCGAGAAGTGCGCAAACATGACTCCCAGAGCGTATAGGAAAAACGAAAGATAATCAAATCAATTCCCTGATAATAATTCTTTAATAATACTGACCGTTTGTACATGCAATACTTTATACATAAACATTCTCTACAATAAAATGACAATTTTAATCGTCACATCGAAACTGGCAGCACATAAACATAGACATACACAAATAACATACCAAACATCTCGTTTTATGAAGAAACAAATTTGAAGCTTTGCAAAAAATATATTAATTGCTTAACGACGTTACATCTTTTGTTACAACCAGACAAATTGTTCTCATATGGTTTGAAACCACCCGTAAAGCAATAGAGCAATCAGATTTTGGGGGCAAAATCAATTACACACTCATACCGCAAAATCTTATACACCAGGCATTCATTTGGTCAACTGATAAATGAATTTGGATAACTGATAAAACATTACAACTTGACCAAGGAGTTGATTGTCGGCGAAATAGAAGGTATCAAATGAACAAATTGAGTGATTTACTACAGTTGGTCAACTTGGAGACTGATTACTCCAAGGTCGGTATCAAGTTCAAGCGGAGATAAATACATACCCATTCAGTACCTAAAAAATCTAATTCACTTAAAACATCATAAATCATTCATAAAATTCCATAGTTTCCAACGTAACTTTATCTCGAAAAGCGGGTTTTTCACCATTGTCATGACAACGGATTTCCATCTTCTACCGGTTCATCATCATCTGCTGCTTCTGCTGTTCCGACAACCGGCAAAGTTCGTCGACGATCAGAATTAATCCTATTTCGCGCGACAAAAATCACGGCGGTGCAAACCGCTAAAATCAACAATATCAAACAAGCACAAATTGCTAACGGTAATAAAATCCGTTGAGGTATAACGATTGTTGACGAAAACGTTTCGCGATTTTTTTCATCGCGGTGTTTATTTTGAGATTGTCTGAGATTCAATACTTTCATATTTGTCCCTTTACGGTTCAGGCTGCTAGTAGTATACGGAATTGACGAATCGATCTCTTCCAAAATTTCAGTCGACTCGCGACTTTTCAGTCTCGTTGAGTTTTTAATCTCCGTTGTTGGTATGATGGCGGTATCTCGTTTGTATCGCGTGAGTTTATCAGCAGAAGTGATAAGATAGATGACTTGAAGATGCCATCGCTGTCCCGAACTTGCCTGCATTTAGAAAACAGTAAATCCTGGTAATTAAGATGGTTAAGATGGTCTCGATGAAATCTAACTAAATGTACCGGTAGATAGAATCTAAATTTTGCCACAAAAAAATGAATTCGGGGATGAAAACCAGATAAAATGTTTCTTAGCATGTAAAATATAGTTTCTTAGTGTTTCTTTTTTAAGATGAATGAATGTACATGGATGAATAACTTTGATCTGTATTGATTTGGACCACGGAAAAAAATAAATTCTTAAAAATCGTTCTGTTAAAATATTCAACAATGACCGATAATTACTTTATATAACGGATCAATACTGAATACAAATCCATCCATCCCTGGAACCGCTTCAATGGATCGTAACTTTTCAACATTTCCTCCGAATTTAGCCTTAAACGGAACATTGTTAAACACCTCGTCGATGACGTGCGGGCTTCCTCTATCCTACAACAAAAAAAATGAAAAAACTTTGAATGACTTTCATTCTTAAACAAATTTTGTACTATTGGCCGGGGAAACATATTTGTTCCATATATACGGCTGCCTTGTTGCTAGTTTTGTCTATTCCCCTGGGTTGCTGTGTCTCTGAATGCATTACTCAAAAATAGCTTGGATCAATTATCCCCATATAAGGTATCTATGACTATTATGACTATTAGTAATTACCAAGATAAGAAAGCGATGTCTGAGTTTGGATGTGGGTTGAATGCAGCCGTATTGTGCCCCCTGACCAAACATTTCACCGGTTGGGTCATAAATCGGAGTGTAGCCTTCCCGACCTAAAATTGAAATACCAGCACATACATCTTTTATTGAGAGCAAACATTGATAAGTTCTGAATCGATATTCCGCTACCCACCGGTGCATAGAAAAACTTTTTCTATAGTCAATCTATAGGCAGAATTCAGATCTTGCTGCGGATCCCATAGTACGCGGCCGTACACTGTTTCGCCTGAAAATTATCAAGTTGAGATATATTACAGAAGATGCAGAGAGACTTCACAGTAATGATCTGTAGCTTTTCAATTAGAGAAAGTCACGAGTTGCAAATGCTTCTATGCAAATCAAAGAAAATGGACCAAAGAATCCCATTTTCTGTTTGACTGTACCTTACTTAACAAACAACGCAAAAACTTTTTGAATTTGAATACCTTTAATACCCTTGATATTCTGAAAAACCCAACGGTCAACTTAGCTAAATTCATTAAGACCGGCTTAGATGTATATAGATCCCTCCAATAGTATATATAGTATTGTAAATAGTTGATGTATATAATTGTATATATAGTATTGTAAATAGTTGATGTATATATATTTTGTTACGTTTTCATTCTCTAAATTTTAATCACTTCAGTGTTGTTTTGTAAATATTTGTATATACATGTGTAATAGTTTTCCTCCATATACCATGGAAATGGTTGGAGTGTAAATAAATCGTAATCGTAATCGTAAACATTGTATTGGTTCACAGGCATACTTTGTAACCAGTGTATTGGAAAATTTGTAGCTTGTGACGGGGGAGGGAGGGCGGTTGGTGTTCAACAGCCGAATCACTAAGTATTTTCATAGATTTATTGCGTCATATTTCTATGGTATTTTCATATTGTATTTGGCATATTCTGTAATCAAATCAATTGCAAAATTGTAGCTCGTGACATGTTCTATGATTGGCGTGAATTTCGTGGTCATTTCTTTCTTGACACCTTCACCGGGGGCATTGAATATTTTTCTGATTATTGAGGTCTCGGGAATTTGTGTAATTTTACTGAAAGGTATGCAACCAGTAGGTGATGGTTAACTGGAAATCAATTGTTATTTATCCGAATTCCTACAGCAAATTTTTTCTAAGAAATATTCACGAATTCCTCGTCCAAGTAACAGATAAATGTAGAAATTTATGACAAAGTTACAGATTAGAAACTGAGTGAAAATATCGTGAAGAAAATTCATCTCTATAGTTGAGATTGGTAAGAATGAAGTAATTGTGGATGGGAGTGTACATATTGCAAATGCTAGTGAAACTGTAACAAGCATTTTTGTTGTACGTTTTGATTTTGCAGTTTTCTGGTCAGACGAAATCCCTCTTGGTCCCCTAAATAACTGGATGATTATAGCAGAATTTGATATTGCAATCAAAGTGAAAGGTATAATATTAACATAGGTGCTAGCTATTGTGAAATTTGTCGTTTGATCTAATAATTCATAGTAACATCCAACAAACTGGTCCAAAAAGTGGATCGACAAAGTAGGCAGGATATTAAGGACTAGCGCATTCACTGCAATAATTATCGATATAGCGATTCTTGCGAATCTAGGTGTACATATCAAACGGGATGTGAACGGGAAGAGCACAACTGCCGCACGTTCCAGAGATATAGCTACTATCAACCACGAACTGTTGCAACCGCCAAGTAGCATCATAAATTCATAGATTTTACAACTTACCCGCGAATGCATTATGAATATTGGACCGATGCTTATTTGCACGAGAAAATACTGTAAAACAGGCATAAATGCTAGATTAATACAGCCAAACAAATCACTGGCTGATAAAACGATGAGATAGTTAGCGTATGATAAACTGCGGAATCTGAGCCTTGTCATGATCAGAAAAGTAGCTGAATTTCCAAATGCGCCAAAGAGGAAAAAACGGGCAATATGACCAATGACACAGTGCGGTAGATTCCAGACTTGTTCACCACAGACATGAGAACGATATAACTGCTATAAGTTCGACCGATCTGCATCTGAGTAGAATTCATGATAAATGAGGATCACGAGAGTGCACTAGCTCTTGTGTAGTGAATGAAGTCTATATCATTAGTATTCATCTGTATGAATGATTTCATCGTCTGCAGCAAATGAAAGATCAATTTTCAGAAATTTGACACAATGAATTCAGATTTACGAAAATCTATTGCGTAAAATGAATGTATCTAGATTAAATATAGTTCCCAAGCAAGAATTCATTGTTAGAGTGAAAATTTGTAAAACTAACAAAATACCCTCTTCGATGGGTTGGAAAATTATGCGCAGCTCCTTAAATGTCAGCCTAATAAATCCCTATTGACCTTTCTCATCAAGCAATGTCACAACATGCCCCTCAATTCCTCGATCTATAACAGTAAATATTTTTGCAATTTGTTCACCCAGTAGTGAGAGCGACTGGTTTACGGGGCGGGTATACCCCCTCATAAATTTTGATCTTCGTAAATTTGACATATTAATTAAAGTAACTGGTGCGTTTACTTTATAACTTTTCATAATTTTCTCCATTAATGATATGTAATTTAGCAACTGCGCATTCAATTTAATTGTAAAATCTTCTTAAATTTGACGTATAATGTAATGAGGTCACATGTTCTCAATAGGCAAAATTAATTAATGCCAACATTTTACGCCTCAATTCTCATGGTCACTCACTCAATGAATTCTTTTTCCCGGGACATTTTTACCTACATTCCTTTTTCTAGGCATACATAATTGAAATCACATTTCAGAACTCTCAATCCTTGGAAATCCACGATGAATTCCGATACAGCTCTCTGAATGGTGATAAGTGAAATAAAACTGCATACACGTTCTGGAACTCTTCGTCTTACATTTTCACGTTGGTCGAATTCATACAATCAACCCCTCCCATTCTGCCCTCCCATATACCCATTCCCACCTAACGCCAGGTTTTCTCGGTGTACGGAACATTTGACTTGAAATCTGAAGAAGAAACCCCGATATAATGTCATATTCTCAACACCGCCAAAATCGTTCTTTTTTATATATATAAACTTTATTTTACAAAAGGAAAGCTCCATAACAACTACATTACACCCACTGGAGTCAGGTGGGGGACTGGAGGTATTTACATCATATTTCAAGTAATCATACATGTATATTTAATTCTTTTCAATTCGATTAAACGTTATTCATTAACACTGGTTATAGTAACAGTCGTATATGTATTAGACAATTCATACTGGTCTGCATCTTGAGATGATTGCTCGTGGGTATATCGAGGGTTGACTGTATATCATTTAACATGCGTGATGAATACATCCGGTTTTTGTGGAATAATTTTTTTTCACTTTCAATTACTTTTACCATGATAACATTTCCCCAATTAAAACAAAGATACGTATTCGTAAATCCTTACGTTTAGTTTTGACATGTTAACCCTTCGTTAACCAAGCACATTCCTAGTGGGCAAAAAATTGCTCAATTCATTTTCTGAACGTGTTAAGATACTAATAGTCCATAATTATAGTTATTTAAATTGCTGCCTCTGTTTGACCTAGTTTTTAAAAATGTTGCAAATTCGCAACATTGGTAAAATAAGAAAAGTTTCCATAAGCCTAACAAGAAAATGTTTTCAGATTTATTCTTCTGATTTTAAAGAACATAGTTTCTTCTAATAAAAACTTACAAAATATTGTGATTTAGTCTTTAAACATAGCATTTTGAACAACCATTTCAGGCGTAACCACCTGGGCATAGTCTACCCCTCTGGTAAATCCCGATATGGTCAGCCCATGATCTAAGAAATCATATCTAACATCATCATGTAATAGGGGGTTTATAACAGATTCTACAACATTGGTTAATAATGGACAAATATTAATAATAAGAGTACCAACCGACCCCAAAAATGTTGTTGCAAATTCGAAACCTAGGTTAACATAGGGTTAACTTTTTGTCTATCGTCCTGTCACCATTCGCGGCAGTTTAGAGCCAAAATTGGCAACCACCTGAGAAGTCACAAAACGATCACAAAAGTCACATTCGACCCCGAAGGATGAACAACAAGTATTTCCATATAACATCTTTCTTTGGCGACATAACTTGAATTAGACCCTGGATCTTCCCCTGATGGCAAAAGTGAATTTTACTACAAGGGATATAGGTGAGATAGAAAATCAAATTATGATCTCACCATTCTCCCTTTTCGGAGTGAATTTAGAGTGAATGGATACCGTGGAATTTAAACTCTCAACATGCATGGATTGTGTCCAATTTAGCCATTTCGTCAAAATACATGTATATGAATTTTCAGTTGTATTCAGGTCTTAACTTAATTCATAGAATATTTCTTTTATTCTGTAAACATTCTAACTGTCGCGTAATAGACCATAGAACTGTGAAGACAAACTGTGAGAATAATTTCTATCCTGGGCAGCAGCAGGGGAAGTAGATTAGAAAATATACGGATATTTTTAACTTTTGATAAACTGTTGAAGCCAGAATGAAGAATCTCTGCACGACATGATCGAGCAGACTGGGCACACTTTTGTCTGGGTTCTGATATGACCAGGTAATGGAAGATGGATTTGAAGAATATTTCAACGACTTTCGAACCGACTGTGACAACTCCCGGTGATTGGTGCGCGTGGACTGTGAAAAACAGACCGTTCAAATGGAACCTACAATTCAGTGTTTACATGTACATTTTCTGTTACGGACCCGTCACGATACTCGGCATCGCTCTGAACGTCGTCACAATTTTAGTGTTAAAGAAAATGAACAATGAAGCGTACTATCTGATACAAGTTTTAGCTATTTTTGATTTATCTTACAGTCTAAGTGTATTCACCATGTACCCTCTACGTACACTGCACATCTATATACATTTAGGAGAGGTTCTTTTTCGCATTGATGACTGGTATTACGGTTGGGAATTCATACAAGTCGCTTTAGGCCCGTATCGCATGTTTCAACAAATTCGAAATTGGTGCGTGATTCTTATCAGTTTAGAAAGACTCGTCGTAACAATTTTCCCGTTGAAATCACGATTATTCTGGACTCGAAAAGTGGTGAATTCTCTGATATTTTTGATTACCGCATACGGCGTTCTCGTTTATTTACCGCATTTGGTACCGGAACGGGGGCTTGAACCAGTAGGTTGCATAGAAGGGGGACCAGGCGTGACACTTGTTCGCGGGTCTAATCTCATCAATTCTGCATTAATCGGTAGATGGAATGACTTTGCAGAAGGCTGGGAAGGAACGATATCCAGTATTGTTGTGCCCATGTGTTCATTAATTGTTTTAAACATTATTTTGGTAATCAGTTTGATAATTATCAAATTATCGAGCGGGAAGAAGTTGAATAAGAGCGCTGCCAGTAGTTTAGAGCTGCGAGTTTTACGAATGTCGTTAGCGTTAGTCGCTTCATACATTATTTGTGAATCATCAATTTTCATCGAAAAAATGGGGTATTACAACAAGTTTGAAATCAAAATTCATTTTCCAGGTTTAAATTCCGAAGCATCGTATCTGATATATCGGAAATTAGCTATCGTTCTGACCGTCGTCGATTCCTGTTTAAATTTCTTCGTGTATTGTTTCACTAATAACAAATTCAGACTCGCTGTAAAAATTCTGTCCATTAAATCTACGCTTGGTTAAATCGCTTTCGAACACGTCTAGATGTACATTGTATCGCTAAAATATCCATATATCCTTGTTACGGATCCGTCACGATACTCGGCATCGCTCTAAACGCGACTCTCACTGTCAAAAGCAAAACGGTAAATTCCCGTTTTCCCGTAAAGGTGCGGTTTAAAAACGTCTGAGAACGGAGAAGGTCGTTAATTAACGGCGATTTCCGCTATTATACGGCAATGACCACGTCGTACCTTTCATACGACTTAATTTCAGTCAATATACGGTTTTGGAACCGTCCAATCCGTGAATAGACGTATGAAACCGTTTAAAATCGGTGATGCCGTTGAACAACGTTTTTCGTCCCGACCTAAAATTAGAGACGGATATGGAACCGTCTATGGACGGTTGTTGTCCGTTTAGCACGGTGTTAAAATCGTCATTTGACGGTTTTTTTCGCGTTTCACACCACAATTTCAAAATGGCGGGTACCACTGAGGATGACGGCAAACTTTTAGCAGGTAAATTGCTTTTTAAACCATGATTTATTGTTTGATGCAGTGGAATCATTGAAGTACAATGTGTGTGTGTTTGTTTGATACCAAAACGGCCCATGAACTTATCGAAGAAGCTAAGAATAATACAAATTTGGCTTTGCCTGTCGGTTGGACAGTGTCATTTTGATGTCATGATCCTTGGACATTGTCCCTTTGCTATTGTTCACTGTCAAAATGGGAACAAGAAGAATAGGTAGGCCTATACACCTATGCCCAGGATCTTGCAGTTAACCCAGAACTGCCCTTGGGTTAGTGACAATGCTTTCACCAAGACCATCACTGTCGCAGGGTGGCAATTAAATTTAAGATCATGTACTTTTTGCATTTTCTCTGTTACAGTAAAGATCGATAGTTAGCAATACATCATCACGGTTCACGTCACCTCGCGAGTCGTTGGTATATAAATGGCCGACCAGAATCCGGTTGTACCGATAACAAATGACATGAGGCTTCTGTTGGAATTCCCGTTAAATGGACCAATCAGCGAACTTTGGGCGAACAAGGAACTATTTCGCAAGTTGATACATGACGTCATGTGGAAAAGCGCCAGTAATGAAATCACGCGTCGTGAGTCCAGGGGGTGGAAGCGAGTTCGCGGGCGATACAGGACCCCTGGCAGGCGAGGATGCGTGTACCGATACTTCGGTTTGAACTACTATCCAGAAGTAAAAAGAAACTGTGCAAATAGCCAGTATTTCATTACGCGTTTCATTGTTCGATACGACCCAGGAGGATGTACTAAATCCAAGGCTGCCTAGCTTGGGCATCAACAGATGTAATACCAATCAAGTTTATAGAATGGTGGTTCTAAACTATCATACAATCATATATTTCATTCATGGTATTGATACACCGGTCACAATCCTCTCTTTAATCGTTATCTATTAAAATACTTGAGTAAGGCCCTGGCGAGAGAACGTGTCCGTGCACAAATCCGAATGAATAAACTGAAATACCGGATGATAATATTGAAGATAATATATTTTATTTACCTTGAACCTGAGAATGATTTTCCTAATCCCTATCATATGAATCCCTATCGTTCCGAAGCTTCTCCTGTCCTGCTGTCGACACTCGTCTTACTAAGGTACAGATTCTCCCGATTGACTGCTCTCTCAAGATGCGGGTCCCTTTTATAGAAAGAATCGGCATTCTTAAAATACCGACTCTCCCACTCGACTTTTGGCAAGGAGCAGCAACCTTACTGTCATGACTGTTTTGGTCATATAGAATTTGGCCTTAATGATTCGCTGATCTAAAATTATTTTCAAAACTGATTTGCTAAACTAACTTTTTCCTTCCAACCCTCCTGTCATGACGCGTTGTGATTTACTCACTCCTTGTTAGTCGTTGTTGAGAGAGCAGCTATTGTCTGTGAATTACCAACGAGCGCATACAGACAACAGAAACTTCAGATAGCTAGTTTTAACATTTAACACAAATTAATTTTTCTAAAACATTAGCGGTTATTAACAATTTGTTCTTAAACAACATCTAGATTACTCAAATTAAATATCTTTTCAAAACTTTGTTTTCTTTTCTAATTACAGTACAAATTCATTGTTTCTTTTTTAATTATTATAATTAACTACGATTCGGAATACATTGTGATTGATTATCAATTCTTAAATTATTTGAAATACTTATACTAATTATTTTATCTACAATTTAACTAATTCTATTTTAATACAGGATAAGCAAAACAACCACATCTTCCTAAACTTCCGGTTTTTCCTTTTACGGAAAGTAGCCGGGAATATCATCAAGTATCAGCGTGATCCCTTCACGAGCCTCATTATAAATACACTCCATTGTTCCGACCCAACCAAATATGGTTCCAACTATTTAAAAGTTTTATATAAAGATTTTCTGAATGTTTGCCAGATCTCACAGCAGAAGAACCGAGAAAGAATTGTTGTTTATAGACTGATTTATGGTTGGCGTTGGTAGATGAAAGCATCGAACAAGAACTTCGTAATTCTTACTACTAGTACGTTCTTGTCTGACGGCTTTAACGTAACCCCCACGCATACGGAAACAACATTAAGAACATTTCTAAATACTACGAAACATTTTTCAGTTACTACGAAAATCTAGCTGTGGATCAGTATTTTGCCATTATGTAAAAAGTTATTTACCCAATCTAGCATCTATATTGAGTTGTACTTAAAATACTTTGAATATTTTCTATGTTATCTGCTTAATTTTTCAAGGCATACATGAGACCATAAAACTTGATACAGTGTACATGTATTAAGGAAAGTAATCTGCTTCATTTTGATCAAATATAGTGTTTCTGAATAATTACATTTTGAAAAATGAATTTGATGTTGTTGAATCAAACAGTACAGATGGACAGTCGGTGCTGATTATGCTTTAAGCTGGATTTTTTTTAGTGCTAAGTTTCAAACCAAAGTAGCCAAAGCTTTACTTTATTTTATCCCATGTATAATAGTTTTAAAGAATAATTTGTTAAGAGCCATTTTTTTCTCTATCAAATAATTATGTACCTATAATTAAAGTCGTGGATAGTAATCAAATGATATTTTCCTCAGCCAAATATTGATGGATTTTTTTACCATATCTTTTGAGACAAGTAATGAGTGCAAATATTAAGATATTGTGCAATTGAGAAATGTGATCTTATGTATATAATTCAATGGGTAGAAACACCTGGAAAATATATTTCCATTATATTACATTTTTTTATGTTTTCGTATCTGATTTGATTGAGACGAGATTGCCCTTGCTGCATACATGTTCAGTGGTAGTTGGCAAGCACCGTCACGCGAGCCAGGTTTCAGCAACTGGAGTAGTATATCGGTTCGAACCCTGGAAGGACGAACTCTCTACAGGTCAAGTATTTGAGGATTTTACACCGTTTGGGAGCGGTTTTACAAACGTCTATTTACGGATCTCTACCGTTATAAACGGATCAGTTTCTGGTCTGGCCCATAAAGTGTACGGTATATTGACGGAAATACGGTTCTCAATCCGTTGACCATCCATGCCGTTCTTAAACGGTGAATCAGTATATACGGATTTATTTCCGGAAACACTGCTGCAACGTCAAATTACGGCTTTTAGCCGTTAACTTACGGAAATACTTTTTGAGCATTTGAAACCACTTCCCAAGTGGGCATGGTGTCCCTGGACCCCTAGTTACAGTGTAGTGTTTGAAAAAATAAAACAAAAATCGCTTCGGGGCAAACCACCAAAATCAACAATATCAAAGAAGTGCTAACGGTAATAGAATTCGATTAAGAAATCTGTTCAAAATTTCAGGTGACTTGCCACTTTTCAGTGTAGTTGATTTTTTTTAAAATCTCTGTTGTTATGTTGTTATTTTGATCGATTTATCGTTAGAACTGATGGCGATATATCGTTCGTATCGCGTGGGTTTATCGGCTGAACTGATCTGATAGACGACGTGAAGATGACATCGCTATCCCGAATGTGCCTGCGTTTAACCAAAAAAACCCGATAAATTTATCTTGTAAAATGGTTGGCTTTTCCGCCAATCATTCATCACCTAATGAAGACAGACGCTTTTACTCCAAAACCAACAGCATGCGTAAGTCGAGAAGTGCGCAAACATGACTCCCAGAGCGTATAGGAAAAACGAAAGATAATCAAATCAATTCCCTGATAATAATTCTTTAATAATACTGACCGTTTGTACATGCAATACTTTATACATAAACATTCTCTACAATAAAATGACAATTTTAATCGTCACAGCGAAACTGGCAGCACATAAACATAGACATACACAAATAACATACCAAACATCTCGTTTTATGAAGAAACAAATTTGAAGCTTTGCAAAAAATATATTAATTGCTTAACGACGTTACATCTTTTGTTACAACCAGACAAATTGTTCTCATATGGTTTGAAACCACCCGTAAAGCAATAGAGCAATCAGATTTTGGGGGCTAAATCAATTACACACTCATACCGCAAAATCTTATACAGGCATTCATTTGGTCAACTGATAAATGAATTTGGATAACTGATAAAACATTACAACTTTACATATATAGCTGGTTTATTCGGTAGTGCTGGAACTGTAATTATTTCAACAAGTTGACCAAGGAGTTGATTGTCGGCGAAATAGAAGGTATCAAATGAACAAATTGAGTGGTTTACTACAGTTGGTCAACTTGGAGACTGATTACTCCAAGGTCGGTATCAAGTTCAAGCGGAGATAAATACATACCCATTCAGTACCTAAAAAAATCTAATTCACTGACATCATAAATCATTCATAAAATTCCATAGTTTCCAACGTAACTTTATCTCGAAAAGCGGGTTTTTCACCATTGTCATGACAACGGATTTCCATCTTCTACCGGTTCATCATCATCTGCTGCTGCTGCTGTTCCGACAACCGGCAAAGTTCGTCGACGATCAGAATTAGTCCTATTTCGCGCGACAAAAATCACGGCGGTGCAAACCGCTAAAATCAACAATATCAAACAAGCACAAATTGCTAACGGTAATAAAATCCGTTGAGGTATAACGATTGTTGACGAAAACGTTTCGCGATTTTTTTCATCGCGGTGTTTATTTTGAGATTGTCTGAGATTCAATACTTTCATATTTGTCCCTTTACGGTTCGGGCTGCTAGTAATATACGGAATTGACGAATCGATCTCTTCCAAAATTTCAGTCGACTCGCGACTTTTCAGTCTCGTTGAGTTTTTAATCTCCGTTGTTGGTATGATGGCGGTATCTCGTTTGTATCGCGTGAGTTTATCAGCAGAAGTGATAAGATAGATGACTTGAAGATGCCATCGCTGTCCCGAACTTGCCTGCATTTAGTAAACAGTAAATTCTGGTAATTAAGATGTATAAGATGGTCTCGATGAAATCTAACTAAATGTACCGGTAATCTAAATTTTGCCACAAAAAATGAATTCGGGGATGAAAACCAGATAAAATGTTTCTTAGCATGTAAAATATAGTTTCTTAGTGTTTCTTTTTTAAGATGAATGAATGTACATGGATGAATAACTTTGATCTGTATTGATTTGGACCACGGAAAAAAATAAATTCTTAGAAATCGTTCTGTTAAAATATTCAACAATGACCGATAATTACTTTATATAACGGATCAATACTGAATACAAATCCATCCATCCCTGGAACCGCTTCAATGGATCGTAACTTTTCAACATTTCCTCCGAATTTAGCCTTAAACGGAACATTGTTAAACACCTCGTCGATGACGTGCGGGCTTCCTCTATCCTACAACAAAAAAAATGAAAAAACTTTGAATGACTTTCATTCTAAAACAAATTTTGTACTATTGGCCGGGGAAACATATTTGTTCCATATATACGGCTGCCTTGTTGCTAGTTTTGTCTATTCCCCTGGGTTGCTGTGTCTCTGAATGCATTACTCAAAAATAGCTTGGATCAATTATCCCCATATAAGGTATCTAAACTTATAAATTATGACTATTAGTAATTACCAAGATAAGAAAGCGATGTCTGAGTTTGGATGTTGGTTGAATGCAGCCGTATTGTGCCCCCTGACCAAACATTTCACCGGTTGGGTCATAAATCGGAGTGTAGCCTTCCCGACCTAAAATTGAAATACCAGCACATACATCTTTTATTGAGAGCAAACATTGATAAGTTCTGAATCGATATTCCGCTACCCACCGGTGCATAGAAAAACTTTTTCTATAGTCAATCTATAGGCAGAATTCAGATCTTGCTGCGGATCCCATAGTACGCGGCCGTACACTGTTTCGCCTGAAAATTATCAAGTTGAGATATATTACAGAAGATGCAGAGAGACTTCACAGTAATGATCTGTAGCTTTTCAATTAGAGAAAGTCACGAGTTGCAAATGCTTCTATGCAAATCAAAGAAAATGGACCAAAGAATCCCATTTTCTGTTTGACTGTACCTTACTTAACAAACAACGCAAAAACTTTTTGAATTTGAATACCTTTAATACCCTTGATATTCTGAAAAACCCAACGGTCAACTTAGCTAAATTCATTAAGACCGGCTTAGATGTATATAGATCCCTCCAATAGTATATATAGTATTGTAAATAGTTGATGTATATATATTTTGTTACGTTTTCATTCTCTAAATTTTAATCACTTCAGTGTTGTTTTGTAAATATTTGTATATACATGTGTAATAGTTTTCCTCCATATACCATGGAAATGGTTGGAGTGTAAATAAATCGTAATCGTAATCGTAAACATTGTATTGGTTCACAGGCATACTTTGTAACCAGTGTATTGGAAAATTTGTAGCTTGTGACGGGGGAGGGAGGGCGGTTGGTGTTCAACAGCCGAATCACTAAGTATTTTCATAGATTTATTGCGTCATATTTCTATGGTATTTTCATATTGTATTTGGCATATTCTGTAATCAAATCAATTGCAAAATTGTAGCTCGTCACGAGTTGCAAATGCTTCTATGCAAATCAAAGAAAATGGACCAAAAAACTGTCAATCCATTGCCTCAACTATACCAAGGATGAATATATTGTACTAACCTGGTGAAAACTGGCCCCTGTAGTCTAACTCTTCCAAGCCAATTCCTTTCAGGGTCCTCGGATCTTGCAGAAAAAACCTTTCACTGTTGAGCACTTGGAACAGTGTGTTCAGTGAATAGACTAGAGGAACTGGTTGTAAAGTTTGTTGATAGGATATTGGCACTGTAAATCTGAATGAAAATAAACATTTTTGACATAATTCATATGATAGTTTGTTGTCACTATCGATAGCCTACAAAATGCTATAAAAATGCTTCATAAATGGGTGCCGAAACAACCTGCAGTGCTAAATTAATCCGAACACCAGATGATCTTTTGGAAACAAACGCTTAATCTATACTAAACTAGACCCTATTAGAACAATTCCCCCCCCCCCCCCGCCCAAAGTAAATGCTTTTAAATCTGGATTAACACCACCTAAATACATATATCAATGAATTTATCTGAATTAGTTTTAGTGTTACTTTAGCAGATCAGAACCTTCAAAATCCATCCTCAAGTAATTATAATCCACTTACCAAATCAAAGGAAACTTAGTCCACTTATTAGTGACTAGTGCAATTGTCCTAGAATCCTAAACTATATGGTCGATATTTAGAATTATGTGCAAACTTGGAGTATCGGACTGAATGGTGGACGCACGCAGTTCATTTTTATCAGACAATGCACGTCGCTGTCAATCATGTAGTGGCCAATCGCAAGAGGCACACAGCTTGTGTATTTGCTACTGTTCGGCATAGTCGGGCTGTGCTGAACATCGTTTCCTAGGGGATAGGCTAATTTCTCTGAGATGCTATAAAGACTTACTTTTGAGGTTGTTTGGCGACGCACTGACTATCAACGCTATCTACGGTTGTGTAATGCTGTTGAGGTAACACTAAACACGGTATCAATTGGATCTCGTAAACACCCGAATAATCCTGTATAAGAAACAGAAACGAAGTATGAATCGATGCCGAAATCAAATCTTTTTAAATCGTCTTGCGGCGAATACCTTCAAACTGTACGAACTCGTTGCCCTCCATAATTGATCGGGTCCAGCATACGTCGGCTGACTCCAAACTAAAGCCAAATCGAAAGTCACCGGTAAATTAGGCGGCGGATTCACTCGACTTTTATAACCGGGGAATGTGTGATGATTCAAAACAAACTGCCCTGAAACAAATGGAGAATAAGTTCAGAAACACAATATAGAAGTTGTTTCGAAGATGCTATACTATTTCGAAATGATTTTGAATTATTGAAGAAATCTCGAAGTTATTGATTTAGATAATATGATATCTTAGGAAGGCATCTTTTCAGAAATGGTGTCTACTTCTTTGTAGTGAAGCCCATTTCATCCATTTCATTTGGTACAAGCCGTACATAACCGGGGCAAGGGGCTGGGCAGTTGCCCCCTAGAAATTTTGGAAAAGTGCAAATATCTTTTTGCTAATATCATTGTTATATCCAATAGAAATCTTATGTAGAATCACTTATGTAATTGTAGTGGACTATAATAGGCCTTACCAGTTTTTGTTAGGTTAATCAGAAGAATCGGTATATCGATTTTTGACTAGGTAGCTGCCCTTTTTTCGGGTTTGTCTGCCCCCCCACAACATTCAAATGGTAAGTAGTACAGCCCAGGATAAGGCAGGACCTGTTGATATTTACCGACCTCTGAATCTAGTCTCTGTACTGAATTCAATCATGAGGTTTCCATCTGGATTCGTAGCAACTCGCAGAACCTGCAGTCGTCCGCCGAGTCGACCATCGGCTTCTAGTCCCGAACGCCACAGAACCGTATCATAGAAAAACGAAAACTCCATCGTCGTACGATGCTCCAAAGACGCCCAGCTAGAGGGCGCTGACGCGTAGATGTAAGACGCGTATAGAGGCACGCGAAGGCGTAGAAATGTTTTGCCGCGTTTCCGCATTTGAAAATCCGACAAGACCGAGCCTCCGCACATGTCGATCAAATCGGTCATGTGATACCAAGCCTCGAACGCCCACGTGCACGATTTCAAATCCAGTTTCCGGTAAAGTTTCAGCGACTTTTCCTCTCGAATGTTTTCGTCGAATAAAATGCCGCGTTTTGTCGCGTCCTCGGCATTCGTCCGGTCGATGTCGATAAATCCGTCTCCACGAAATTCTCCTCCGACGTCAACGAAATTCGAACACGTATGCTGGCGTTGATAGATCGAATCTGACAGCAACAATCGCAGATTATGAATCGGAAACGTCGATATAAGCGGAATCATGCCGTCTTGGTGAGGAATCTCGATTTTGATATGTATCCTGTTCGGATGAATCGCGTCGTTCGGCTCCACGTATTTCATCGTAGCGACGAACGAATGACCTTGAAGGCCGTATCGGTGCCCGGAAACGATCGCCGACTGGCAGATGCCGTTTTCGCGACTGACGACGACCGGACGGCTTTTTATCGGGACTCCGAACGAGCCGTCGCCGGATGTCGGCCGAGCGACGCATCGCACGCTGAAGCCGCCGCGAAAATATATACTATCCAGAACCGAACGATCAACGCTCGTGAAAACGGTGTCGGCCAGGACTAATTGAAACGGTAAATGTAATCCGTTCGTATCTAACGGTAACGCTACCTCCCATTCATACTTGATCAATGATTGGTTGACGCCGGATTGTTCGCAAAGTCGTTTCGTCGTGTCAAAATTTGGATATCGAGAATCGCATGGCTGAAATTAATACAATTTCATTGTAGTAATGATATCCAGAAGACCATTCAGTTATCAATATTTCTTTTCTTTTCTTTACTCGTTTTTTTTTCAATCTCAATTATTTTCAACAGTTTTGTCATTTTATCTACTCTTATTTTCTTATGTTCTCTCAGCATTTTTTACTATATCAGTGTATCTTAATGTTAATATGTACATGACTGTCCTGACCATTTGTCAACAATCATCCTTTTGGTGTTGCTATTAATGAACGTTGTACCTAAACAAAACAATATCATTCTAATGTATAATAGTTAAGATCAAGATAATTTCAATAAGAATGCCGTGCTAAGAATTGAAACTATTCCTCTTATTCTTATCCCCAAGTTAAGTGTTAATCTGCAAACTGCATCCAGGAATCAGTTCCTATTCCTTTGTCGTAATGAACTATATTTTTCAACTCGAGGACTTAAACCTATTTCTGACCTGAAGAATATGGTCCTTGACATTTAGACAGATTCATAGGTTTATGCATTTTGAACTTACCGAAACACAAATAAGCGGATATGTCGGCGAAGGCTGCTTATCAAGAGCTGATTCAACATCTTCATAATCGATCAATGAAACAACCTATTACCATTGCAACAATACAGTTTACATTATTTCCGATACAGTTCAGATACACACAGGTCCTTAGTAAACTTAGAAAAAGAATTCCGGTAGATTTGACTGCTGTATCGCAGGAAACTTACAACAGGTGGAGCTGGTAGTATCAGACTGGCCGATACGTCTTGGTCGATAATCGTCACCGTCGCCATGGCGATATCTCCTAAAATCGCATTTGCCGGTTTTTCCGGCCCGAACGCGACCATAAATGTTTCGTGCCACTCGACTTTTGGATTGTGTAATATTTGCACAGGAAAAGCTACCGATGATACACCTGAAGAACATCAAAATAAAGAGAACTTGTAATTAGTCAAACATGTATTGTATATCTAAATATCACTATTCAGCACTAGAAAGCTTTGCCTAATTCATTAGAATGAATTGTTAGATTTTTGGTGGTATGCATTACTTAAGCTAAATTGTTAAAATTCAAGAAAAAATGTGGGGCAATTGTCCAGGGCCCAGTTTCACAAACAAGTTTAACTCAAATTTTTGGTGCAATTGCTATTGGTTACTTCATATCTTCGATGAGGACAACAATTCAAACTTAACCGTTTTTATACTTCGTGAAACTGGGCCCAGGGGACAGTGGTCCCGATACAGTACTGTAGATATACATATGTACATAAGTATGCGTGTAAAATGTACCTGGTTCAAATTTCAAAATAAGGCTCCTTGGTTGGTAATCAATCCCTGAAACTGCTGAACCATCACGTGTACTGCATCTTACTGACGACAGTTTACTCAGATCTCCATTTCTTTTGATGAGAATATCTACGCTGGCTCTTATATCGGTCGACGAAGGCTCTTGAATTGTGTACACGGACTTGGCAAAACTTATTCTCGGAGCTGAAAAATCGTGATCAAATGCATCAAATGAAAATGACTCCCATAAATACTATCCTCCTTTGCAAGGATTCACACCTGATATGACAAGACTGCCGGGGTACAGCTACAATCATATCATCAGAAATTGCCTGTCTATGCAAAGATTTCTATAACAAAGCAATATATAACAGGAAATCTGATTAGGTGCGCTTATTTTCTAAAAGCTTTACAACTGGTGGCATTAGGAAGCTTTGAATCCAAGCCTGGGACGATGACATTATCGAATTTGTTTTGCACATGTAAAATAGAAATCAACTAAAAATCGTTCAAATACCATCTTCATCATTCGTAATCGTAACGGTTGCCATGACATTGACCCCTAGTTTCGCATTTGGCTGTTCATCAGGTCCTCGGGGTTCGATTAGTTTAACGGTGAACGATTCTGCCGGCTCATATTGTGTATCATCTACTATGCCGACTTCACAATGTTTCACCTTAAATAACATTATTCGGGTGTACATGCATTAATGAAGACAAGATAAATTTTAAATACTCTTTCCTAAAATCCCAGCCTTTACTTTTAACTCGTCCACAAACATCATAGAAGATGAGATATCATCATTGCTGCTACACATCCTCAAATACAATACTATTCTTAACTAATATTCTATGGCTGGTTCCATAGTCTTCATTTGTAAGATCGGTTGTTGAACTATGAGCTTGGACCAGTCTTGTCTAAGACATGACCATGGAATCAGCCCCTGGGGCCAGTTTCAGTCCCGGCTAAGGTATTAGACTAGTCATACCAGTCTAGGGAGCTCTAAATTTCGTTGATGCTGTTTAGTTATTCAACCTAAAAATTTTCAGGGTCTAGTTTTGCAAAGTTAAGATATGAGATAAGGGCTCTCTCTCAATTTGTATTATTTACCTTCTGTCCCGGCTCGAAAATGATTTTCGACGAATTCAGTTTTATTCTCTCGTCGAAATCCATCATTACGTGCGCCGTATTCTGGCGCGTGTAACATATGACTGAAGATTTGTGAGACAGGTCACCACGTCGGGTTACCGCTATCTCGATTCGTTTATCAGACTCGGACACGACGTAGTAATCATTTTCAAATTCCATCGTCGGCACTGAAATATTCCAAGTATAACACCAGGTACGATTCATAAGACAGATTAGACAGCATTGATATTTCAAAGATGCATTAAGATTTACGGCTAAAGGCATTCCAGAGTAGCCACTTTCATTTGACTTGCTTTTACCCTGGCATATACATTGTTTTCCCTGACCTGATCTGCTAAGAATCCCATCAATTTACACAGTCAAATATGTAAGACATAAACACGCTTGATAAAGCAATCTCAACAAATTACCCTGACAATTCCCGATTGTTAGCTTTTCTACAAAATTCCCTGACTATTCTCTGACGTTTTTAAAGAAAAGAAATTTCCTTGACTTTTCCCTAATTTCCAAGTAAGTGGCCACCCTGCATTCTTTAGAAGACGGCAAAAATCAATCCTTCTCAACCATTGAAATAGCAAATTTCTATATACAAATTTTTTGACGCCTTATAAAACGTTACCATTATGAAACTTAAACAATGTTAACCATTCAGCGTCATTTTACAAACGACAACCGTAAATCGATGTGCAAAACGTCACAGGTTTATGTGTACACATACAAGCTATTTGGCAAAATATTATTGATAAAGATGTAGAATGGCTCCCTGTGATTATATAATGACCTCTATTTGAACGTCGAAATGTTATATTGCATTGAATATCATGATAAGAGGTATTGTAATAGTAAAGGATGTATGATTATATCAGGAGCGGCAGGCATAAATAGAAATGATAAGTAAATCGGATTATTCGGTTAAATGGCGGATGTATACACGATTTGGAAGTCTGATATAAAAGTCAGACCCTGACATGGGGATGCTAGTGGAATGACGAAGCTATCTACGATCTGAGTAGGGCCGGCGTGAATTTCATCGGCGGCTACAAGCGGTCTATATAAAAACGTGTAAACAAATAATTTCAATATTCAAATGTTTAAGAAAATATTTTCGATATTAGGGGTATGCAGGTTTCATGAGATTAGCAATCTATAATAGCATAGCTGTCATATACGGCTCCGCGTCCACTGATGGCATGTGTATAAGGTGACAATTCAATTCAATACTTTATTGATCCTTATTACATTGAAATTCCGGGATGAAATTCCCAAATTCAATAAAGTTACAAATTTTAGAATAAGAAAATACAAAATACAAGACACATGGGTAATTCATACAGAATAATAACATGAATAAGTTATTTAAATGACGATGTCAACCCAGACTCAAGTCTAGGATATCGAGTGACAGCCAAACCGGGCCCCGGGACCGGGCCGGCTGGCTACACGATATGCTCGAAGTCATGATGAAGCAGACATCAGAAGAGCTCTTTCTTCAACCATGGAGGCAATGAAGTTGCAGACCAGCTTAGAGCAAAAGTGAATCGAAGTCGGTCACAAGTTGACAATCTTTTTTTAATTAGACCAGTCGAAGACTGTATCATCGCCAAATCTCATAATTCCCCAAATTTCTTAAAACTTCGATTTCAAATTTGCAATTCCACATTAGCTTATCCCAGAAATTCTTCATTTTTTCGCAGGCGTCAAATAATTTATTAAAGTTAATTTTCTTGTTTCTGTATATTCTCACATATTTTGATCATTTGTTCTTCGATGAGAGGGATCTTTATTAGAGACACGTTTAGGTGAAAATTCATATTTACCGTCAAATTGTGTATCAGATATCTGAATTATTGCAGTTGAAGGAGATCCAAGCGTAGCCGACACGGGCACGGACAAGAATGCCGAGAATGTCTCCACATTTTCTAAACGAGGATCGGTTTCGTCGTCTAAAATCACCAACTCGCAAATCTAAATTCAAATACTAGATGAAATATAAATTACCATCATTTAGGCTAAAATGAATTGATACCTTGTTTCTCATTTCTGCTTTGCTTAAAAGTTCATCCGGCCGGTTGCCTATCTACCCCGTGAATTAATTTTTTTTAAAATCATGATCAAACTAACCATAACAGACCCGGTAGTTATAGAAATGAACTGATTACAAAATTTTATTGCTGTTCACGAAATGACCTGGCCGATTAGGAGAAACGAGGTATCATATCATTTTAGCCCTATGCAACTGACTCCTTGATCTATAGATATCCAAACTAACTTGTTTCCATTGTCCCGGAGAGAAGATAAGCTCTTGCGTTTGGGGGATGTAATCCTCACCCGCCATGGCAGATGGAGGTTGAGATAATCGTGTAGCGCACCATACAGTAGAATTCTGAGATAAATCGGCACCGCTGCGAATAACAGGAATTTTCACTTTTCCGCTGCCCTCATTGAATTCGTATGACATCTTCGAGAATGAAACAGTGGGTTCTGAAATAACAATTACCGTAATCACGATAGGTAAAACACAATATCCGTGTTGACGCGATGAGGAGAGAATCCCACAATGATAATAAAAAGTCCGAAAATGAAACTTCGAGATAGTAGTTTATTCAACGTTTCGACTATATCCTAATAGTCATCTTCAGGAATTCCTTCATTCCTGAAGATGACTATTAGGATATAGTCGAAACGTTGAATAAACTACTATCTCGAAGTTTCATTTTCGGACTTTTTATTATCATTGTGGGATTCTCTCCTCATCCTCAACAATTACCGTACTCTAATCGGGGCAGAGTTGTTGTTTGACTCTTTCAGTGTTGATTAATTGTTACCCCAAGAGAGATGGAGATAATAGTACGATAACCAATTTTAATAGAAAAAATTCACTAATTACTAGTAACATCAATATACCGCGATGCGGATTACTACCAAAGTTCTTCACCGATTTATACATCGCACTGTGTTGTAGACACGCTGAAAGGGTTTTAAAAGGTTATTAAAAAAAACAAGAAATGGAGAAAAGCACTCACCATCACTAGGTCCATTGATTATGACATAGGCGCGAGTTTTTCTACCGATCTGCGACTTATAACTCGGATCGGATAATTCTAACTCAAATCGTTCGCTGTCTTCATAGATACTGTCATCAATTATCTAAAAAAGTTTCATAGCAGTTACAACTCTGACTTTGATATTCTAAGTAATTTCATCTCTTATGTTCATCTTATTTGTAAAAAAAGCATGTTTTTGTTTTCTACTTACCCTTATATCACAGGTAGCTTGCGATTCTCCAGCAGTAATTACGACTCTGTTCTGATCAGTTTTACGACGAGATACGAAGTCAGATCCAGAATTGAGAGTCGCTCCGCTGCCAGTGGCCGTTCCGGAGATTGTTGAACAGATAACCGAGACGACCGAGGACAAATCACCTGTAAGGAGGATTGAACCGGTATGTAGTGAACTGTAAGCTCATGTCGCTTGTGTCAGATGAATATCATCGATACTGGAATTAACCGGATTCATTGGAAAATAAGCTCAGCTCTCAATGGAGACATTTAAGTGCTCGGATTGATGCAACAGTTTCTGAAGACTAGTTGCGGTAACTAGCAACTTTAACTCAATAACAGTCACTTGAAATTGCGAAATCTGCTCAGTTGCATATCTAGAAATAGATAAATCGCTAGACAAAATCTTTTCTAGTTGTTCAATATTGAGTTGCTTCCCGGTGTAGTTGCGTCCAAAGGGCGACCAAATCAAGATTGTAGCAAGTCTTGGTTAGTCTAGTCACAGACGTATACACCTATGGTCAAGTCGAAAAGAATTCTTCCAACACTATGTTTTGCCACTTCATTGTGTGAATATGCCGGTATATGAAGAAATGAATGAAGAATTTCTCTTTTTCGTGATTTAGAATAATGAACAGAACATTAAATACCTGTGCGTTTAATGACTACATTTACGTAACTATCAGTTTCGTTCACTTGATAAAGCGTTTCTCCAAATTCTAACAACGGTTCTGAAGTGAAAATGGAAAACCTGATTCAAATATTTCATTCACAAAATGTATCTAACTACAGCTCAATGACTTTGCTTCAGGATCTCATACCATCCTCTGCGTCTAGAATCATAATTTCAGCTCTAGCCGGATGCGTAATCAAAGTGTTGACGGGATTGACCAGTTCGACGTAAAACCTCTCTCGACCCTCAAAAACCAGATCATCGTTGATCGAGATGGAACAAACTTTTGAGTCTTGCCATTCATCAAATTGTACCTATAATAATTGTACCAAAAACACATTAGAGGAGTATTTTTGCTATAATAGCATGAGATATACTAGGTCTCTCAAGCAGTTCATCATCCAAAGTTCATCTCTACAAGTTTACACGTCTCGCTTTCTAGAATATCATGATTTCAGATTTTTTCTTGAAAGATGATCTAAGCTTACATATATATGATGGAAACTAGTCATAATGGAAGCACATATCGAGTGGTTACCTGTCCTTCCCAGTAAATGAAATCATGATATCCGATGTGTTGCCCGTTTGACCTGGCGACATCTTCTACTGTTCTGCAAGTCACAACAGAATACTGAAATTGAAGGTGTAAGAATAACAACGATGAAAATCTCCCCTTATAATAAGAGTACCAGGTACTGTACACCGTAAGAATCAGGGGTCAGTCATGGAATGAGTCCAAAAAGATGTTAAGGCACATGACGCAGGGAATCATGGAAACAAGAGATAGAAACATGTTTCCAAGTATTTCGCTATGTCGTGTGTGTTTACAAGAAACAAGAAACATGTTTTATCAATCGTGAACAAGAAACATGATTTTGGGAACAATGGTTTTAGAGATCAAACATGTTTGATTCTTTGTTTTTGCATTTCCGAGTTCCCTGCATTGCGTGAGTAACGCTTAAGCAGGTCTCAGACCTTAACTGAAACTGGGTTGAGCTGATGAATTTTGTGCCTACCTGTCTGATATTACCGACTCTATGTACGGGAATATGCAATGTACCGACTGTTTCAGTAATGTTGAACTGCGCACGAGGAAAACCGACGACCGACCACAAAACATAGAACAACATTCCTTCAACGACGTTAGGTTTGCTGTCCGCTATATTGAATGTGAAACAATCCTGAGTCCCAGTGGTTTCTTTAGTTAAAACGTAACGTACAAACTTTTGATTAACGTCGGCTAGAAATACATGTACTGTAAAAGTGAAGTTATGCATGTTCTTAGGAGACACAAGAACTAGTTACAATATGAAAGCAAGCATACCTTGAGTAAAAGAAGTAATAGGTATGCCTGGGTTACTGTTGAATTCAATTTGTCCGTACTGAGGTGGTACAGTGATAGTGAATACGATTAACTCATCTAATGTATCGCTATCTTCAACCATTAAATGCTCCGGACCAATTACATTCATTGCCTGAAATAGAATAGTGAAATGAAATACTAAGGGCCAGTTTTGTAGTAATGATGATAATTTAATACAAATAATAATCTATTTTCTTTGCTTTACGTTATGAAAATAAATTAAAAATGCAATCATCTATGACATAATTGACATTAGGATTAAGAATAATTGCCAATTTGTTAAAAACATTAAGCCCAATTAGATTTTCAGATTCGATTTAAAAGTTTCGACAATAGGACTAGATCTTGTATGAATAGTCAGGTTTACTACTTAACTACTTATGATATATTATTGCAGCTATAGGGTCTACAGAGTGAAATTTAACCAGGCCTAATCCTAAATGGGATAATCATTTTGAAAATGTTGTCGAATTTAATTCAAACTCACCAATCGCTTGCGGTAGTGTAGATTAGTTAAACCGATATTGTTGACCAAAACCGGAAAATCATCGTCGCTCGGAATGATTTCGATTTCAAAATTCTGAAATAGAAAATCATGCAAATCACGCAAGAAAATGTAACAATGCTCATTTACAGAAAATCAAGTGAATTTGAAACAGAAAACATTTCCAGAAAAGAAACAGACAGATCCAGGATTTCAAAGGGCAGGCAGGGGTTTAGGAGAAAAGAAGGGCAAATTTTACCGTTTATTGTGTGATTACCCTCCTTATTACCCCCTCCCACAAAAAAATGATTTAGGCCTGATGGGAACATAAGTATCTGATATCAACCAGGAGAAGGCAGCTTCAGCTTATTTTCAGATTTAGGAGGGTCCATACCCCCTGAAGTCCACCCTCTCAAAATCCACCCTTGTCGAAATGTTGGACGGAGGCATTATAGAATTGCTATCTTACCAGTGGATTGCGATGTTTTTCAGTGCCTCGAATCGTCTGCCATAAGAATAGTGAATTTGTTCCATCATCGACGACAAATTTAAACAAATCGGATGTCGTTTCGGATCCGTCGTGCTCGTAACTGATCAATCCTTCGTAGATTTGACTCATCGTGAATTTATTACCGGCGAAGTTCTTGTTATCGACAAGAATATTGAGTTTTCCGTAGCGAGGCGGTTCCGTTATAGTTAGAATGATCTGACCATCCTACAACCAAATAAATAAGTATTACTTGAACTGTATTGGTAACGGTTACTAATCTTGACATCAATGAGTAAATTTCAAATCGGCTTTACCTTTGTGTCTGGATCTGTGACCTTGAGATTGAACTCGGTAATTGTTTTACGAACTCCTTCTTGAACTCGCAGACCGCTCATCGTAACAACTGGCAACGAATCGTCAATCGGCCGGACTGATATATAAAATGTACGAACTACCTGCAAAATACAATTGTTTCATTTGTGTAAATGTGAGAAATACAAAAATACAATCAATCAGTTACAATCTGACTCTAAGGTTTAGATATTTGGGAATAATCAAATCTAACTCAAAGCATCATCGAAATTACAATGTAATTGTGGAACTAGGACAGCATATTTTGAATTACCTGGTTCGTGCCATCCGAGACTGAGAATGTGAAAAGATCCATATTCGATTCATCGGAACCATTGTGTATATAAATGATAGAAGACGCTGCTATATCTTGCTGCATAAACTGAACGATTTGCTTCCCTACAAAAAAAATTATCTATATTATGAGAATTAACTACCAGTATGTATCAACATTTTAAGTAGTTTTTTGGGACTCCTGAAGTTTTATAATGATATTCAGTTAGAAATTTACCTTTAGTTCAACGATAGAAAATAAATTACGTGTAGGCCTATATTTTGACACTTAAGTCATACATACCTGGTAAAATTACTGAGCCAACATGATTCATAGATTATTCGTAATGTCTTTTATGTATTTTCATTTTTATATCCACCCCTCTGAAAATCAGAGCCGCCCCTTATAGAATATCTGCTGCCCCGTCCAGTGTGGATGTCAATATTCTATCAATGCTGATAATTGCTTTGAAATATATTGAGCTAATGTGAAAAATTACACCAAATTAAGATTTATTTTTCTGTATTTTTTGGGGGATTGAAAGCCTTGTTACTTCAGCAGCCACGATATTAAACACTTAACAATGAATGCAGCCCCTTTAACATTCCAGCATATGGAGAACACTAATTGACATATGTAATCATACCTGGATTATCAACATTTTCGAGATGGCCGTATTTTGGTAATTCGGTGACGGTATAAAGTAAATTCATCGGTTCCGAATCGACGTCAGTCGCCGAGAGATGATGCGTTGTGAGCGGCGCCGAACTTCCTTCATTAACGATCAACATTTCATTCGATACGATTTCTGGCGGAACTCGGTCTTCTAGAAAATGAAAACCACATAAAATATTGAAAATACGGAATACGATACGGAATACTTAGTTTCCATAGACAAGTTTCTGTCTAATATTATCTAATATTATCTAAGGAAAAGTGCAAAAACTAGATGAGAATCTGGAGTTACGGCCCATTTCAATAACTTGATAAACCATTGTCGTTGTCAATCAGAAACTTACGCGTAATGGTAACAATGAACGACTGATCGATCATGGAATTGCCTTCAGGGTCAGCGACGTTAAACTTGAATACGTCTGTTCCAATAGGATCGGTAGGCTTGTGGGAATAACGCAATAAACCTGAAATAAATGTCCAAATGAAAATCAAAAGCAAATATAGAAAACCCTAACTTGCGATTGATTATTGAATGAATCGAGGTGATTACTAAAAATATTTGATGTTAAGTCGATCCGTTCATATGGAGACTTACTGGACCAACTGTTCTGTTGAATATGTTTTGACCCTTTCCATGAAATAACTAGGGGTCCAGGGACACTACGCCCCTTGGGAAGTGGTTTAAGTTCTGAGAATTTCAATATTCAATGCCCCTTGGTGAACATCAAGAAGCCAATGACTTTGAAACTCACCACAATCATAGAACATGTCTGGAACTACAATTTTGCAATGGATTATGGAAACAAAATATGCCTAGGTACCAATACATGTATGGGCGGCCATCCCCGCCAAACAGACGCTAAAGTCATCATGTGAAGGATAAACCCATAACGTGAAGTATAATGTAGTAACGTGAAGGATAAACTCATAACGTGAAGGATAATGTCATGACGTGAAGGATCAACCTTAACACGTTCACTGCCACCTAGTGGTTTAACGTCCGGTCGCCATTGCCAACGCTAATTTTTGACATTATACAATTTATATACTGCCAGCACTATTTGTACATTGATAGATAAATACACTGATCTATTTTAGTGTAAAAAACCAATGACGAGATAACTCGTCACTGGCACTGGTGAAGAGATTCTCAATTTTTTCTTGTCCCCATTGCCAGTGAAAAGCGTGAAAAATCAAATAAAAATCTAAAAGAATAAAAGTTTTATTTGAAAAATGATATAGAATGATTTTAGTCGTTATATTCTCTCTAAATATTGGCCGGAAAAGAAGCTAAAATGCATTGCTTTCTGAAGATTTTTTTGAAAAAATTTCAAGTGTGCACCAGACTTGAGTTGCCCCCATAAATAATATCTTAGTCTCTCCATACTGCCAGACAATTATTATCTGGTTTCTCGCCTCTGCCAGGTCATTCATAATGCTGTAAAATGACATTGAATCGATGACGATATAACTCGTCATGGCAAACTGCGGCGCACCCACCATGACGATTTATCTAGTCAGCGGCAGCGAACGTGTTGATCTAACGTGAAGGATAAACCCATAACGTGAAGTATAATGTTGTAACGTGAAGGATCAACTCATAACGTGAAGGATAATGTCATGACGTGAAGGATCAACTCACGTCATCAAGGATAATCCTTTAATGTCACCAGATGGCGTGCCGGTCGGAAATAGACCGGCAACCAGTCGGTTAAAATGCGTATTTTTCTAAGGTGGAGTGGAGGTAATTTTGATTTCTGCTATCATTTTCAACGGGCGCTATTAGATCGCTTAACCTTCGTTTGAAATAAATTCGAGCACGTTCAATCGAGGCATCCATTTGAATTGCACTATTCCTTTAAGCCTACTGAATTGCAGAAGTACCCCATACATAATAGACAATAGTACTCGACCGAAATTATTTTAGACTGGTTGCCGGTGTATTTCCGACCGGTACGCCATCTGGTGACATAATAGGTTTATCCTTGATGACGTGAGTTGATCCTTCACGTCATGACATTATACTTCACGTTATGAGTTGATCCTTCACGTTACAACATTATACTTCACGTTATGGGTTCTATCCTTCACATTAGATTAAGGTTGATCTTTCGCGTCATGACATTATCCTTCACGTTATGAGCATATCCTTCACGTTACTACATTATACTTCACGTTATGGGACACCTTCACGTTAGATTAAGGTTGATATTTCACGTCATGACATTATCCTTCACGTTATGAGTTTATCCTTCACGTTACTACATTATACTTCACGTTATGGGTTTATCCTTCATGTGATGACTTAAGCGTCTGTTTGGCGGGGATGGCCGCTCATATACATGGACCAAAAGAGAATGCAATAGCCCAATGGGACTTAAGTCTAAAAACCATCCAGCCTGATCATTCAAACCGGACAAATTTTCACATTTCAAAAATATCCGATTTGAGCAGTTTCTACTGTAGTAGTACCTTTTTGAATATCCGTTTGCGGGAACGAATCCATGACCTTCAGAAGTTCGGGTTTTCCGTTCGGTTGACGAAGCAATGTTCCGATCATCGGCAGACGTTTAATCGTGAAAATCAGAGCTTCATCATCAGAGTCGATATCCGTGGCCAGTAAATCTTCTATAGTTACTATCCTTGATGTGCCTAAGGTTTGAAATGTTTGAAACAAAATTCTGTACATCGGTACCATTTAAAAGGTTTTGGTCGTATGTTTACGTCCAATATAGCCATTTTCTTAGGGTTTTGGATGTAGGTTCATATCAACACCCATCAATCAAGGGTTTAGAGCGTATTTATTTGCCTGATATCCAATAAACGTCGCTAGGGTCTTAATCTGAACAAGCATGGCAGCTCGGTGTAAGGCGAAATTTTTACAAGTAAAATACACCAATTTTGGAAATGGAAACCGGAAACAATTGAAACCTTCAATGGGCTTATTCATTCTTGAGAAGAGAAATGCGTTACCTGCGGGAATGCGAATTCCTCTATTGATGGTAACGCGTGGGGTTTCGTCATCCATACTCCAGATATTCACGTTAACTGTATGCTCGATTGTCGATTTACCGTCGGTTATCGACAAGTGAAATTCGTCCTCGGTGAAACCTTCATCTCCTTCGTGAGTATACACTACATACTCATCGAGAATATCCTGCAATGGTCATGCGAATATATAGAGATGGCATTTAAAAGTTAATACCATGTACACTTTTGTTGAGAGCTGTACCATTCAAATCAATGTCCTTCAATTATTCTGATTGTAAATACATTTTTACCACGTGAATATGGATTTTTTTGCACTTTTGTATTTTTCTATTTCTCTCCTAGACTTTTTGTAAATAAAGACTTTATCATTAATCCATCTATTTTCAGCATTACCTGATATGAGAATGCCATGCCTTTCACTAATTTCAAACCGAGCGAAGCCATCTGCCAAGGCTCTTTCTTCCTTATTGAACCTTAAGAAGGCACCAGGGTAGATAAGTGTACATTAAATCTTCATTGCAGGAACACATTTCAATAGATATACTAATATGTAAATAATTGGAATTACCTAATTTGGGAACTTTGTCTATTGCTATGACAATGTCCTCGGGTTCAGTGTCTAAATCTTGTACGAATAATGTAGCGTTGGAAAATAAAACCCAATGACCTTCTGGACAGGAGAGATCCTCACCAACCACGGTCGGCAATTCATCGTTCATCAACTAATGAATGAGGTAAACTAGGAAACTTCAAATACAATACACAAAGTTCAAAGATTTGACGCTTGGTGCTTAAACAGGATGGCTACTTTCCACCAATTTACAAATTCCTGGAGTTTTCCATGTTAAAAGACGAAATTCTCTGTGTAAATCCGAGGAATTCTTGGTTTTTTACAATTTATTCACTTTTATCAATCAGGTATTGATAAAGAAACAGGTGGTCAATAACTTATCCAAATTCCCTGGATTTTTTTTCTAGATTTTCTGATTCCCTGAGTTTTCCTGGTTTTCCAGGTCAGTGGCCACGCTGTTAAATATCACAAACATTTGATAAGAGGTACCTGGTAGAATTTTCTCGCGAAAAGGCAATGATGGACTAAAATGAATATTTCATCAAAAGCTGGACGGGATTTTGTACCTGAATGGTGATGTTCAGTCTGTATAGAGGAGACGCGTTGATTCCGTCTGTAACATAGTAGAGAAATCCGTCTGCTGTGGGCTCCACGCCGCTGTGAATATTCTGATAGTAATAAATTTGTCCGGCGATCAAATCTGGTAGATCGAAGCTACTGACTACTACATCGGTACTAACCACTTCACCAGTACTACCGGTAGAATCTGTAAATCACAATTGATAATATCGGTATTAATTTCACAACGTTATTCAATTCTTTGTTGTAAGACCAGGTTAAGCCTCGCTTTTTAGTCCAAACCAATCTAATGAAGACCAATCTTAAGATATCCTAGATTAAAGAGCAGAGCCATGGGATTGCATGGACAATCGACTGATCTTAGTGCTGAGCTGCAATGCTATTCATTTTCATATTTCTAAGCATTTTTGGCTTTCATTGAGCATGATTGAAATTGGACCTTTGGAAGATACATGTATGAATGTTAGTACAGTTTATGCAAACAATCGGTTGAGAGGCCTACCTTTGATATTTTTGATGACACCAAAAACTGGCAGGGTATTTATAACTATAGATAAATCAGACAGAGATGAATCTGAATCGGTGATTGTAATATCTAATGCAGTTAACTGGACACGACCTCCTTCTTGTACCTAAAATAAAACTAAATTTAAGTTTTCTCCTCGTAGGCAGAGTTCAGCCTTAGAATGGAATCACAAGTTAAATGTGCAAATCAATGTGACTCCACAGTTAAGAAAAGTTACATCCAATTGTCCAGGGATGGATAGAGGGGCAAATTTCGACTGCCTTTTAAAATAACAAAGGGCAGTCAGCTGAGACCTTGATGATCCAAGCCAAGCAGCCATCAACAGTGTGAAGCCTATACAGGGGATTTGAGGCCCTTCTCCAAGAAAAATCTGAGATATTAAATGTCTGAGCTGCAATCTGAGAGGTTTCCAAAAGCTAAAAGGCAGTTTTAAAAACTCTGACTGCCTTTTCAGAAGCCATAGCGGCATGCTGTATCAGCCCCTGAACTCAAGTCAAATTTCAACTCGCTGTGGAATTGGGGTTAGTTTCATTTGAAAAATCCAAAAAAATTGGAGGCTCCGAAACGTTTGGCCCAGAACTTAACATCACGAATCTTCATCATCATTTTGATGGATGAAGACGACTACTTACGTATATGAGTTCTACGCTATGGACAATAGGTGGTTGATTATCGACTGGCGTTACGACGACAGTAAACGGTTGATTAGAAATAGAGTTTCCGTTCAAATCGCTGACATTAAAACAGATTAAATCGTTAACGGCCTGAGCTCCGATTTCAACCGTGGCTATATACCTAGCGAAAACGAAAAAGAGCGGAACATGAAATTTTTGTAACTTGAGCTTTTCATCTATTTAGGTGTTATTAGAAACATGGTTCCCACAGTTACACACATTAAAAATTCCCAGGTTTTTCCAAAGTATTTCATAGGTGATTTTTCTATTTTCCCAAATGGAAATGAACAAATACCATCATGCTACAGTCAAAATTTTAGTGGTGACTGGTTGATAAAGGTGATTCTCAAGGGAAATTGCTGAAGAAAGTCGCCCTCGGCAAATGCAATCCGTGAAACATAAATGAATTTCCCAAATATTTTCCTGATTTTAAGAAAATTTTTCAAATTCCTAAATATTTCCAAATTAGGAATTGTTATACCTAAACCAAAAGTTTTTCCCAATTTCCCTGTTCTGTGGGAACCAAGTAGAAAGCGATGGTAACGTACTTCACGAGTCCGCGATTGATATCGGTTTGCGTAACGATATCCCCGAGTAACAGTTGCACCATGTCGGCTCCCTCAGATTTCACCAGGTGACCGTGTTGCGGAGTTTTAGACATCGTTAACAGCACGCTGTTGTCGGTCATCGAGTCATCGATGAACGCTATGTGTTTTTTCTCCAATGTCACCGAACTACCTGAATTGAAATGAGTTCAGAATCTCAAGAGTCCAGCTCGACTTAGCATGGCTGACTAGCACATAATATCATTCATTTCAGAAAATCTATAATAGCTTAAGTGGAACCCGCTTAATTGGGATGATCTTCAGGCCTGTAGCCAGCCATGTACTAGGGGACATTTGACTTTCATAGAATTGGTGGAACTTTTTGTAAGATGCCGACGCGAATTTCAGGTTCTTTTTGAAAATTAGTTGCAAAGAGAAGGAAATTTACTACTTCCAGTATATTTGGGGTGAGAGACCGACCCCCCCTCTCAATTGGGACTAATTCAATAAAATGCAGTTTACGAGAAATCCAGATAACATCACGGGTATACCACAAATAACATCCAAATTAGATCAAAATCGAATTAAATTAATCCGGATTAAGCGGATTTGAGTATGTAAATCTTACCTTCTCGCACGGTAATTCTGAGAGTTGAGTCCGGGTGAATTGTCGGAGCGTTCCGATCGGATCGCTTAATCACGACATCGACGGCCATCGGGACGTCGTGGAACCGGTCGGAGACGGTGACGGCGAACGCGTCTCGCTGTTGTTCGGGATCGTCGGGTTGATGCGTATAATACAGCGAGTTATTCAACACTTCCGCGTACATAAATGTGTCACCTGAAATATAATAATAGGGCGATTTTAACTGTCAAAGTTTTGACTGCATTCTATACATAACACAAAAGCCGCATGCAGCACTTGAGATCATAACAATGAAAATTAAAATCATAAGAATACTGGTAATAATCATATTGTTTTATATACCACACAACCTTCATTTCAGATCAGTGTACGAAATGAGATGAATACATGTCTAATATAGCTGCAAGGCAGCGATAATGGGCTTTCTGCCTAGCAGGAGCATTAGTGCGCAAACCTTTGGAAATTATGAATAGAAATTGAAGATTGTTTATTGTCGGGATTTGAACTTGATTTAACTGGTACAACTACATCAGAGTATTACATCACAGTAAGACCTTAATTCGATATGACGAGTTTGAACAAGCTCTCAATAGTAAAAGTTATAGCTGCGTTCACACTAGGATTTCAGTACGGTACTTAGTGTTCACATTTGGAAATCATTCGAGTCCTATTCGCAGGTTATTAAGTTGCGTACTGAAATACGCGGCTTATAAAGCGCAGAATGCGATTCGGCGCCGAAAATCCGCTCTCAGTACGGAACTGAGCTAGCCGGGTAATAAATCCGCGTAGTACAATACACTCAACACTTATTACACTCCTGAAGTGCCGAATTGCGGACTCTACGTGTGAACGTAACTGGCTGTGTAAGTGTGGTATTTTGGTGAATTAGGCGCCATGGTACTTCATAAGTGCCGAATCTAGTGAGATCGCGGCTTATCTTGGATTGTGATGTTATCGGCTTGGAAAGTGGAAAATAAGAAATGAATATTAAGCATAGTATTTTATCGTATATGAATCACGGGTCAATTCATTTTTTTAGCCTAAAACATAATATTTCTCACAAACTACACCACTACACAATATAAATATTGACCAACCGGATGAATGCATCAGTTCTAAGAGAGGGAGAGAGATAGTTGATTTGATTATGTTTTAACAATGAAATTTATTCTGGTAATAGATACGCAGTTTACTATTGTGATTTTACAACCGTTACTATTGTAAATCGATTATGAATTTTTATCAATAGTGAGTGCGAGAAAGTGCAGACACGACAAAGTTTTCATTTGTGAAGAATTGTCAAGGTCTGCTGACTGTTTATTATCGATGTAGTTCAGTGTCATTCATATTTTACACAATAACAAATTTTCACAAATCCGAATAAATCGTGTTAGATTTCAGAGAATTGATTTTTTGTTCGCTGTTAACAATAAATCTTACAAATGAATTGTGGCCATAATAAAGACTTTGATGATTTTTTTTATATAAAGGTTAAATTAATTTTCCAATACGTGGGACGAAAATGTCAGTGCCAGCACATTCTCTGATGACAGTCAGCACACTCTCACACCGTCAGTACACTCTCAGACAGCCAGTACGCTTCTCAGACGGTCAGTTCCCAGACAGTACACTGATAGACAGGCAGTTCACTCTCCTCGGATCATCGTGAATCATGAATTCCACTCAAATACAAATCGGTCGAACTTATATCAGTTACATTGCTCTCATGTCCTTGGCGAACAGGTCTGGAATCTACCGTACCGTGTCACAGGTCTTTCTGCCTATCGTGTTCTTGTTAGGAGCCTTCGGAAATTCCGCTACTTTCCTGATAATGTTAAGTCGCAGATTCCGCACTCTATCTTACGCTAACTATCTTATCGTTTTGTCCATCTGCGATTCTATGTACTGTATCAATTATACGCTGATGCCTGTTTTACAGTTCGGACTGTTGCGTCTTAACATCGGTCCCGTATTCTTGATGAAATCGCAGATCAGTTGTAAAATCTATGAATTTTTCATGGCGCTTGCATTCGCCAACAGTTCGTGGTTAATAGTAGCCATAACCCTAGAACGTGTAGCAGTTGTGCTCTTCCCGTTCTCATCTCGTTTGATATGTACACCGAAATTCGCTAGAATTACTACATTGATAATTACCGCAGTGAATACGCTGGTTATAAATCTCACGCCTGCCTTGTCGATTCATTTTACCGATGAGCGTTTCGGCTGTTTCTACCATTCCGTCGATCAAATAACGTTTTTCGCCATAATTGTCATCCACGTCGTCGTCGTGCCGTTATCTTTGATTCTGACATCAAATTCCGTTATAATAGTTCAGTTATTCAGAGGTACAAAGATCGTTTCGTCCGACCAGAAAACGACGAAATCAAAACGTACGACGATAATGCTTGTAACAGTTTCGCTCGCGTTTGCCATATTCACGCTTCCGACCGCTATCACCGCATTATTACCAATCCCGCCAGATCAGACCGATTTTCTATATGACATATTCGTTCAGTTTCAAATGTGTAACTATGTCGCAAATTTCTACATATATCTTTTGCTGGGACGAGAAATTCGTGAATATTTCTGTATGAAAATCCGCTGTCGAAATTCAGTTAAATAACCATTAATTTCAAGTACGATAGATACACTGTACTTGTGATAAATTGTGATACAAACAAATGAATCTATATTAAAATTCTTGTTTTCCCTAAAATATTATGATTTTGATGGAAATATCGCTGTGCTAATATTGCCAGAGTGGCTACAGAATTCAGTCATTTCGAGCTGCAGTCATATCTGAAGTCTGGTGCCACCGCTGAACGGGGTTGGCGTCCTTGGAGACCTGTAGTGTCAGTCGCTTTCTTGGTAAAATAAAGTGAAGGACGTTTTCGAATAAACTGTTGCATATTTCTAAAATCCTTGCGTTAATTGCTCATCAGGATCCATTTCGAGACAACCTGAAGGTGGTGCCATCTTTGGTTAAATCACAGTAAACTTGTAACTCCAGGTCAACCAGCCTTACAATGTTGTGATTAGACATCATGAGTAAGTTGAAATAAAAAGCTTAACTATCATTACAAGTAACTGCTGTCTTCAATGACATTACCCTTTCAGTCACCAGGAGGCTTGTCAAAAGCAAGTCTCAGGTGATCAATGCGGCCATTGTTTTATGCCGATTTGTCATATGATATTGCAGTGCGTTCAATTAATTCATGTAACTTATATATGTACTACAATGTTCAAACCACCAAATTACCATCAAGTTTTATGAAATTTCATGTCTTACCGGTTTGCAGTTCAACTTGCAAGCGTTCATCGATTTTCATGATAGCACCATTGACCGGAGATTCGGTCAATATAAATCTCAGTTCATCGGACGGTGTATCGGCGTCGAATACTTTCAACACGTCCATTACAGGAACCATCGTAGAATGTCCTACTTCAAGAACTGGGTTTTGCTGAGCTGGATGCGGCGGCTGGTTGTTGACTGGCTGCACGCGAAATGTGAACATATATTCCGGAGACACGGCGCCAGTTACAGCATGTTCCACTATAAAATACAGTCTAAAAACTCGCTAACAATTCGGCGAAATGAACTCAAGAAAAAAAGTTTTTTTCCCCCTACTACATTGCGATACGATGTACTAGCAAAGTCAAAGACCGATTTATACACCGCACTGCAGTGTAGATGTACTGAAAGGGTTTTTTAAACATGTGTTCTTGTCAAATCCTGCCATTAAAGCAATCAAAGTATTTTTGGTAAACCTCGGCTTTACAGTGGACACAGTATATGCCAGTGAAATTGAACTTACCAATGAAATTGAAAGAGAAATCTCTTACATCGGATCCGATTTTACCGACAGGAGGTCGATAGACGATACGCTTGTTGATTATATCTTCCTGCGAGAATTCGTTCAAACCGAATGCGGGAAAATTGATATGTTCGATAACCCCCTCGCCGGGCTGCAGAGGTTTCGTGATTCGATAAATCGTTTGAAAGTCTTCCTCGATTCCGACCGCCGACAAGTCAGCAGGCGTGATGGGCACTACTTGATTCTCTAAAACCTGAAAAATGACGATCAGATTTTCGTAATTCTTTACTAACTTAACTGATTGCTTCACAAAAGACCATTTTGAGTATTCAAAATTTTCTAAAGAATCTATCAAGCTCAGTGTTGGCTGATTCAATGCGATGAAAAGTTCATATTATATCATCATCGTTATTTTCCTTTTCAATTTCAATTACATATAATGAAATATCAAAACATTAATATCTAATTTAATCTATTCTATAATCCAAATTTTCAGTTTTCCATTATCATAATCAAGGAATAACACGAAACACAAAATATATCAGTTTATATAACCCAACTGTATCTTGTTTCTTATATCGATTAAAAAAAAAACTCACCGTGATAATTAAACTAAGTCCAGGTGTCACAGTTGGGTTAGGGGTTGCATCTTGCTGTGGCTGAGCGATCATTATTTCGAAAACATAATCTTCTGTACTGCCTACAGCACTGTCGGTATTCACAACCTGAAGTCAGTAACGAATTCAAGACAATTAATACACACAGCCTTCAAAAGAAACAATGAGCAAGAGTGGCCAGTTGCACTGTCGAAGTTTTCATTTTTTGGAATGAGTGTTTAAGCACCAATGTCGGTCTTATCTGATCTAACAATTTGAGATGAGGTGAGATGTACCCCATTAGGATATCATCTTTTTCTTTAAATTATGAGGTAAGTCGCGTCTGGGTCCAAACCTATTACTAGCTGTCCATCGATACAGATATTGTGATTTATGGCGAAAGAATTACTGGCGAAACTGATTCTAATCAACAGACAATTGATTTCATTCACCTCGTTTGCTCGTTTCCGATATTATTTAGTGCATACAATTTCAGATATTCAGGAGAAACCAACCAAAATTTGTGAAATCAAATCTACCAGTAAGTTACCTGGAATATAAATTGGTCACGTGGTTCTTTACCGCCAGAATGTTTGTACCAAATCCTGCCAACATCGATATCATGCTGAGTAAACCGCGCGACAGTCGCGGCCATTCGACGGGCGTCGACCTTCCACCAGCCGGTTGTCGCGCCGTCCGCCGGCATTTCTTCGATCATCAGCAGGCGCCCGTATCTCGGCGTCGAGATCATCGAATAGACGACGACGCTGTCCGGCGAGGCGTCCATTTTTAAATACGTCGACGATATGACTTTTTGCGCGCCGACGTCGACCAATAAAACGCGGTTCGTAAGAACGACCGCCGAGTCATGGTCGGTTATGCGTATATAAAACGGAATGTTGTAAAGGTCGTTTATTCGGAGCACCATTATATCTGAGGTAGATTCGTCGTTATCATCGTGAATGTAGACTAGATTGTTGACATCGTTGGTCGGATCTTCTGCTGCCAATGTCGACGGAATACGTTTTCCTGAGTTTCTAGTTATTTTACCGTGATATGGACCTGCAATAAATAATCGTCGATGTCATATAAACGCATCCAATTGACCGGTATTTTAAATGAATGTTATAGAAGATAGATCCAGGGTGGGTCATGAGAGTTTTAAGCCTAACTCAGGAGCAAAAGATTCAACCCGGTCTTTAGGAATCGGGAACCAGTTGCCAATTTTCGCAACACGAGTGTACTTAAAATCGTTATGGCTGATGGCATACCAGTCGTAAGCCGATCGGACATGTTCTATTTCTTCCGACGATCGGATGTTGACCCAAGTGTACTTACGACTGATCGTAAGGTCATAGCCAATGAACAGTGATATACATGACGCAGTTCAAAATGATCATAGATCTCGGGTGACCTGAGTGTACCTAAGATCTCACGAACGAGCCTTGGCCGAATCGGTGACTCCACCACCTCGCAATGTGACACAAGTGTTCTTAAGACCAAATTGCAGATGATTGGATCGGATCTTAGTGCGACCTGAGTTTGGCTCTATAGCCGCATTCACACTAGATTCGGCGCTTACGAAGAACCGTACTTCGCTGGTGCCGAATTCACCAAAATACGGCGCTTATACAGCCACACTACGAGTCTCGATTCGGCACTTAGTAAACCCAGTATAGTAGTCACCCAGTGTGCCAATAGAGGGGAGTGTATTTAGTGTTTTGTACTATGAGAATGTGAATACGCGGCTAGCTAAGCGCCGAATCTGCGTTCACCTACAGAAAATACGCAGCCAGCTCAGTGCCGTACTGACATCGGGTTTTCGGCGCGGAATCGCATTCCGCGCTTGATAAGCCACGTATTTCAGTACAGGACTGAATAAGCCACGAATAGGCCTCGAATAATTTCCTAGTGTGAACGCAGCTATGGGGAAGACGCAAATTCAAGGGGAAAATGAAGCAACTACTGATTGAAGGCATTGCCTATAAGCGATCAAGAGGGTTCAGGACCTGAAAAATTTGTTTGCGTGTGGTGCATGTCACAAGCTTTAAAATGGTAAATAGTACCCCTTCATCAAACTGAGCAAGAATACTTACCATGAAGTATCGAGATGTAAACGTTACTATGATTTTTAAATGAAAGCACGTTGCTTAAACGCCGTTTCTCGCCTCTTTCTACGATCAAAGTTTCTACATTTTTCATCAGCAAATTCTGCAAACTGTCCACGCATTCGACTCGTGTATAACACTGTACATCACCGGATGTACATACGCAAATTTGGCAGTCAGTCGGGTGCCAAAAATTACCTTCCTGCAATAAATGCATGTGCATATACATTATTGATATATTGATCAATTGATATTATGATCTTAAAATAGGGATTGTCCCCATTATTTATTTATTTGGCTGGTAAATTTTGATCAATTGATATTACTAGAATAGTTGCTTGATGTAAGTCGCTATCTATAATATTCACTGTTAAGAATTCTAATTCATCAACTTCCTGTATAGACGAATCTACATAATTCTATACGTTATCATGAGTCAAGTTGAATGGGATAAAATAACACATTGTTCTGCGGTACCTACCTGATATATTTGACCATCATGGCGACAGATAGAGGGTAGAGTACAGATAGGACAACATCGGCCAGGTATATGATACACTACTTCATCCTATGTGTGGCAAAAAGAAAAATATTTTGAAATTTTCTTTTCAGTAAGATTAGAAATGTACAATATCAAGATTCATTTTCAGTTAAAGGTTGATAATTCCAGTTAATATACTAAACATTTGGCGCTAGTCCAGAATTATAGCGCGTGTATAGAGTAAAAATTTGCGTTCCTCAGTCAGTACCAACAGCAAATGGCCATTGGCCATCTTAAGTAAACGGCGAAAAGAGGTGGCAACCTGTGAACCATTACTGAAATTATCTAATCTGCCTTTTACTGCCATTTTTGTTCACAATACTACTGTTTCTCATAAATATAGTCCATAGATATCAATTAATGGTCCCGTGCAGTTAGCTCAATTGGTTGAGTGGAGGACTGGGAACCAAGATGTCCATAGTTTGAAACAACCTCTGACGTTGACTGCCAAGACTCGTACATGAAATAAGCTCTGCAAACTTAGTCAGGTTGTGAGCCATAACCTATAAAAAGGCCATGGCCGTCTCTTAAGAGACCCACTAGGGCTACACTGTTACTTGCAGATGGTACATAAAACTCTTCTTATCATAAGGAAACAGATATTTTTGATTATTATAATATTACCATTGTACGTTGTACGTTGTTTTGAAAATAGATTACCATAGATAAGCCTTATAATATTGATATTTGTATCATAGTCATCATCCATTTCAAGTCATCAGGGCTCGTCAACTCCGTACAGAGCTACAGCCTCCAGGGCAGGCTGTGGACGAGTCCTTCAGAGTTCATTTCAATATTTTGTAAGAGAAATTATTAGGGTTTCTGCTGCTTTGCAGAAACCCTCTTGTTATTCTGTTGATTATTATTATTATTATTATTATAAATTTTCCACTTTCCAGCCAAAAATTTTTCATTAAAAATGTAACTCCTCTCAGATTCGACTACCAACAGCTTATAAACGTAATTTTCAATTCTGTCAGAAAGATAACTCAGCGCTTGACCAATTTGAATTTGCGTATAGTAATCTATTATGAATTAATCCCGCATAATTACCGGGGCTAAACAGCGACAAGAATAACGCAAAGAATCGTCATTCATTGATAAAAGTGCACCCCGAAAAGCCTAAAATTTACCGGACGACCTTGAGCGTAGATCACGTAATCGGACTGATATAAGTCCCAATCCGTCATTTCCTGTTTTTGTTTCATCTATCGCCGCCATTTTGTACCATCTTCCGTTTGGCAAATGAACTCAACATTACCTTAATCACTTCAAAGACGTCGATGCCACATTGTGTTCGAATATAATATGTACAATATGTAAACTGTCACCAATAAATGAAAACAAAAAATTTTTTCTAAAAATCGTTTATTTCTGAATGCAAATTCCTCACTTAACAAATTGATGCATAAAAGTAGACCAACCTACCGGTAGTATTAACGAAATTATGGATCAAAACGCGCAAGGAAAGCATGTGCGACAGACTAGTTCATGTAACTGCCACCAGGAGACTTTGAAAGAACCATATCTTCGGTTAAGCCATTTTGGTACATTGATACTTTTTACGTGGTAGCCCTTGTATGTAGCTGGATCCATATATCCAGCATATTGTTGACCCAGGTTGCGCTTCTTGGAAATAAGTCATATGTTATGAACTGTAGAAACCCGTTATCGCTGCTATGCAGCTATATCTAAAATATGTAATTATGTTCTATGGAAATAAAATCTATCAATTATATTATATATAATACTAATATTTCAAAACTTAACATTTGAAATCTATTAACTGGTGCATTTTTCATCCGTGATGAAGCTTGAATAAGCATACTTTCTGGTATGTCGCAGGTCTACATAAACCAGATTTTGTGAAGTTTCTGTATACTTATATATATTCTGTATACTTCATAGTAAAGCCTAATGCACACTGAAGATCACTCATGCCAAAACTACAAAATTTGGCTACATCTAGAGTGTGCACATTCCCATTTCACCTATCTGCGGATAATCCTGGTGAAAAAATTCCTCATTTCTCTTCGAAACTTTCTAAAGCTGGCGAAATAGATAAAAAAATTCATGGCATTGTTCGATGTTTCGATTGTCGCTGTTATCAAATAAACGAAATCAGTCATATGAGGTTTACGGGGCCAAATCAAAACTGTAGGTTTCGTATAGAAAATAGAATTAACGATATTATTAGGTAGAGATAGAATTAGGTATAAAGACGCAATCGCTACGAGGTTTTTGATGCATGTTCTGTCTTGATTAGAAATATTTTGTACATTAGTCGAAGCTTTAGACGGTCTCGCCGTTAGTTTCTTAGCGATTACGATTACGCAGGAGGTGTTTATGATGTAAGGCACAATAAAGTGCGTTACGCGAACGTACATCGAAAATGCTATTCTAAGTCCGACATTCTTATCCGACGAGTAATTCGGAAATAACATACAGTTTTTACGTCCGTCCGAGTAGGTGCGAATTCCGTATAAGTTGGTAAAAGAGCTCTCTATGACGATCGCGATGGTCCATTGCCATACGATCAGATATTTCCGTCGAACTTTAGTAAAGTAGTCGGCGACTTTAAGAGGCATAGAAATTGCGAGTGATCTTTCGATAGCAAAAATACACAAAGTCCACGTAGACAGTTTCACCGAGATATTCACCGTTACCAGTAGAAACTTGCAGGCAAACTCGGAGGATATGTAGAATACGTACACGTCAAAACCGGTGCCCGATGCCACGCTGATCTTCTCCAGCCATTTCAACGACATCGTGTTCAAATAAATCAAATCCGATGTGGCCAGCGAAAACAAGTATTGAGAGCTCGGGCCATCTAGTTCATTGCGCAATCGCGTGAGCAAAACTAACGTAAGAATGCTGCCGATACTACCGACTATCCAAATGAAATAGACTCCGAAATTGTACGCGTACCAGACGGCCGCTTGCCACAACTCTGAAGGCGGCTCGAAAAGTGTCAGATTCATCATGTTTCGATAAAAAGCGAATATAATTGCCCAAACCCTCGTAACATTAATCTTTATAATCATTAAACCTTATATAACGACCTAATCACGATTGGTAGAACACTATATCCGTGTTGACGCGATGAGGAGAGAATCCCACAATGATAATAAAAAGTCCGAAAATGAAACTTTGAGATAGTAGTTTATTTCAACGTTTCGACTACAACCTGAAAGCGGAGTTGCTAGTCATGTTTTTCAGACTTCACACAATTTTGATTTTGCTAATGCTGAATTAATTTACCCTTGCAGCGATAAAACTAGAAGACATATTTTGGAATCTGCATTAATTATTGAAAATTCGAACAACGTTGTAAACCTTAACAATGGTTTTTCACCCCATAATAAACTTATATCAAAATTCCTCTGTAAACTGGTTAAACTGCCTACGCCACCCTGATTTAGTTGTTGAGACCCCACAAGAAAAATAACTTCATTTCGTAGGCATGGTGACAATGTAAAAATTCAAGAAATTTCACAAAATGGAGGATTTTCTCTCTCATTCAACTGGACTTAAGGAGTCTTTTTGCCAATCCATCTAAATGGTACAGAACTGGAAATATATCGGATATTCAGTTGTTGTCCGCGATTTTTGGCATTCTGTTAAGACATAAATGAGGTATGTACCCCAAAAAGTAAGCAAAATATCCAAGAAAAACAGGTCTCATTCATTAATAAATAGACATTAGCATGTAGGGTGTCACAGAAGGCGTTAACTAATGAAGATGTAAAGACACAAGTTGATTCATCGATCTTTACAGCTCGACAGTGCTTATAATATTTATAGTAGTAAATTATATCCTGTCGGTCGGTTAAATGTAGTGATGAAGAAAATGGCTAATTGTTAAAATTTACTGTTTGAAGACCGTGGCTGAATGTGACGTCTTGCGGCAATAAATTTGTTTATTTACACTTGAATTGATAATCGAAGCGACGAGCAGCCTCCGGTGGATTTCGGGATGACGACTCAGAAAAACATGTTTCCTCATTGAATGGGGCCCAATTTTCGATGTTTACGGCCTGACAGTGCTTTTGTAACATTGATTCATCAAAATTCCCATGCAATATCTGTAGATCGAAGTGAGCTAAATGAAATAAAACGGATTGTATCGGAAACTGCGCTAAGGTAAGAAAGCCTTTGCAGTTTTGACGTCAATTGTCAAATAATAATTAACACGCGAATATCAATAGGGTTTTCTGTGAAACAGAAAAACCCTAATTATATCATATATAATGTTAATATTTCAAAACTTAACATTTGAAATCTATTCACTGGTACATTTTTCATCCATGATGTAGCTTGAATAAGCGTATTTTCTGGTGTGTCGCAGGTCTACATAAACCAGATTTTGTGAACTTTCTGTATACTTATATATATTCTGTATACTTCTAGAGTGTGCACATTCCCATTTCACCTATCTGCGGATAATCTTGGTGAAAAAATTCCTCATTTCTCTTCGAAACTTTCTAAAGCTGGCGAAATAGATAAAAAAATTCATGGCATTGTTCGATGTTTCGATTGTCACTGTTATCAAAGAAACGAAATGAATCATATGAGGTTTACGGGGCCAAGTCAAAACTGTAGGTTTCGCATAGAAAATAGAATTAACGATGTTATTAGGTAGGGATAGAATTAGGTATAAAGAAGCAATCGCTACGAGGTTTTTGATGCATGTTCTGTCTTGATTAGAAATATTTTGTACATTAGTCGAAGCTTTAGACGGTCTCGCCGTTAGTTTCTTAGCGATGACGATTACGCAGGAGGAGTTTATGATGTAAGGCACAATAAAGTGCGTTACGCGAACGTACATCGAAAATGCTATTCTAAGTCCGGCATTCTTATCCGACGAGTAATTCGGAAATAACATACAGTTTTTACGTCCGTCTGAGAAGGTGCGAATTCCGTATAAGTTGGTAAAAGAGCTCTCTATGACGATCGCGATGGTCCATTGACATACGATCAGATATTTCCGTCGAACTTTAGTAAAGTAGTCGGCGACTTTAAGAGGCATAGAAATTGCGAGTGATCTTTCGATAGCAAAAATACACAAAGTCCACGTAGACAGTTTCACCGAGATATTCACCGTTACCAGTAGAAACTTGCAGGCAAACTCGGAGGATATGTAGAATACGTACACGTCAAAACCGGTGCCCGATGCCACGCTGATCTTCTCCAGCCATTTCAACGACATCGTGTTCAAATAAATCAAATCCGATGTGGCCAGCGAAAACAAGTATTGAGAGCTCGGGCCATCTAGTTCATTGCGCAATCGCGTGAGCAAAACTAACGTAAGAATGCTGCCGATACTACCGACTATCCAAATGAAATAGACTACGAAATTGTACGCGTACCAGACGGCCGCTTGCCACAACTCTGAAGGCGGCTCGAAAAGTGTCAGATTCATCGTGTTTCCATAAAAAGCGAATATAATTGCCCTAACCCTCATAACATTAATCTTTATAATCATTAAACCTTATATAACGACCTAATCACGATTGGTAGAACACTATATCCGTGTTGACGCGATGAGGAGAGAATCCCACAATGATAATAAAAAGTCCGAAAATGAAACTTTGAGATAGTCGTTTATTTCAACGTTTCGACTATATCCTAATAGTCATCTTCAGGAATAATGAGATACTACAGAAATCATGAGATATATATACAATCCAGAGACAAAGAGACTAATTCAAGTAATCAGAGATGATACAAACTAAAGGAAAATTAACGTAGAAACAGTTACACGCTAAAATAGATTAAAGGGAAGCAAACTAAGGGGTAATTATAAACAAAAATAGTGAGTATAAATATAAATGAAACTTAAAGTCAGCAGTAAAAAGAAAGACAAACTAGGGGGCACTTAAATTAAAACAAAGGTGAATACAAGTTAAGTCAGAGACGAAATTGATGAGAGAACAAATAACAAATAATCAAAGGGGAAATCAAGTGTTGAGTTTAACCAGTTTACAGAGGAATTTTGATATAAGTTTATTATGGGGTGAAAAACCATTGTTAAGGTTTACAACGTTGTTTGAATTTTCAATAATTAATGCAGATTCCAAAATATGTCTTCTAGTTTTATCGCTGCAAGGGTAAATTAATTCAGCATTAGCAAAATCAAAATTGTGTGAAGTCTGAAAAACATGACTAGCAACTCCGCTTTCAGTTTTAAAGTTTTTTACATCTAATTTATGCTCTTTTATGCATTGATTAAGGTTCCGACCTGTTTCTCCTATAAATACTTTGTCGCAAACTTTACAAGGTATTTTATAAATTCCACAGTTTAGGGATTCGGTTTTCGGTTTGTTATTAATCAATATGTTACTAAGTTTATTATTGTATTTAAAGATAAGTTGTTTATTTAGTGACCGAAGAGAAACTTTAGAATTCTCGAGGAAAGGTACATACGGTACAATGATAGGCTGTTTATCGGTAGCCAACGTAGGAGTTCTAAGGTTGTTATTTCTAAAATGCGTAGTACGAGCTTTAAGTAGAGCTTTTTTCAATAGGAAATCGGGATAGGCAAGTTTTTTGAGAGATTGGTTAATATGTTGAATTTCATCGGGTAGAAATGAGGGGTCGCAAATTCTCAAAGCGCGAAGAAATAATCCTTGAGCTAAACCGAGTTTAATATCCGGAGAAGTAAAAGAGAAGTAATGGAGGTAGGATTCAGCGTTGGTAGGTTTCCTATAAACCGCGAATTTCAAAAAGGATCCACAGTTAAAAATCAGAACATCCAGAAAAGGTATTTTACTATTAGATTCCCATTCATACGTAAAAGCCAGAGACGGGTAAAGGGAGTTTAAATATATAAGAAAGTTATCAACATTGAAGTCAAAGGGAACCAAAGCCAGAACATCGTCAACATATCTGAGCCAGATTTTAGGGTGAATATCAGTATAAAGAGGCAATATTTCAGATTCAACATGTTCTAGGAATAAATTAGCTAGAATAGGACTAAGAGGATTTCCCATAGCGATACCGAATGTCTGTTCGTAAAAACAATTGTTAAATTCAAAAAAGGAGTCCGTCGTACAAATAGAGATAAGGTCGATGATACAATCCATAGGAATGCCGAAGTTAATATTAAGTGATGGTAATCTGCGTTTTAAGAAATCAAGAGTAGGTCCAAGAGGAACATTGGTGAAAAGGGAAGTAACATCAAATGATATAAATTTGTCGTTGCCAGGGATAATATTCTTAATACGTTCAAGTAAGTGTTGATTATGGCGAAGGTGCGACGGAGAGAACGAACCGAGCACCGGAGATAACTGTTTCGCGAGAAATTTAGATAACCGGTATGTAGGAGAATTACAATTGGAGACTATAGGGCGCAGTGGAACATTATCTTTATGAATTTTAGGCAATCCATAGATATATGGTAAAGAGGGAAGACGTGAATGGAACTTATTCAGAGTTTCTTTAGCGGAGGGGAAACGTTTAATAATATCCGAAAGACTTCTGTTGAAATTAGCTTGCATACGAGGAAGAGGATTCGATTTAAGTTTCTTATAAACACCAGGATTATCCAAGAGAGATTGCATTTTAACATTATGATTATCCAGATCTAAAATCACAATCTTGCCACCTTTATCAGCCTTAGATATTTTAATAGTCTTTAACTTCCGTAGTTCTTGGAGGGCGAGCCGAAATCGACGAGGTAGATATCCAAAGAGGTTCCTGTTGAGTTGATCGCAAATAGCCTGTAGATTCATGAATGTAAAGTTATAGTCCAAACTGTTCGGAGATGATTTGCGATATTCCAATTGGGTGACAAAGTCTAAAACATGTTTATCTTGATGAGGAAGAGAAAAATTCAAACCGTAGCCGAGAAGTTGACACTGAGTAGGAGATAACGTGGTTGAAGACAAATTTACTATGTTTTCGGTGTTGCTAAATCTAGTCCAAGGGCTGGAATCAATGAGTTTATTCAGTTGGTTGGTAAGATCCACGGACTTTCTGTGCTGATGATATTTTCCAGAGCCTTGAACAATAGTGGAGAGCGATTTCCAGAGGAATAGGTCCGGTACGTGTGACTTCAAATAATTTTGAGATTGACGGAATTAACGCATAAAAGAGCATAAATTAGATGTAAAAAACTTTAAACCTGAAAACGGAGTTGCTAGTCATGTTTTTCAGACTTCACACAATTTTGATTTTGCTAATGCTGAATTAATTTACCCTTGCAGCGATAAAACTAGAAGACATATTTTGGAATCTGCATTAATTATTGAAAATTCAAACAACGTTGTAAACCTTAACAATGGTTTTTCACCCCATAATAAACTTATATCAAAATTCCTCTGTAAACTGGTTAAACTCAACACTTGATTTCCCCTTTGATTATTTGTTATTTGTTCTCTCATCAATTTCGTCTCTGACTTAACTTGTATTCACCTTTGTTTTAATTTAAGTGCCCCCTAGTTTGTCTTTCTTTTTACTGCTGACTTTAAGTTTCATTTATATTTATACTCACTATTTTTGTTTATAATTACCCCTTAGTTTGCTTCCCTTTAATCTATTTTAGCGTGTGTAACTGTTTCTATGTTTATTTTCCTTTAATTTGTATCATCTCTGATTACTTGAATTAGTCTCTTTGTCTCTGGATTGTATATATATATATATCTCATAATTTCTGTAGTATCTCATTATTCCTGAAGATGACTATTAGGATATAGTCGAAACGTTGAAATAAACTACTATCTCGAAGTTTCATTTTCGGACTTTTTATTATCATTGTGGGATTCTCTCCTCATAACGACCTAAGTCATTAGCACAGTATTTTTCACAAGTCACATAACTTCACGGATCACATAAATATATACATATCAAATATGTTAGTCTGACAGTTGCTTGCTCCCACAGTAAATCCAACATGATTCAAATGAAAATAGTGGTGGAGATTTATCAGTTCCAAGTAATAATCCGTGAGATCTTTCGCTGTTTTACTAGAACATAACATCTTCATTTACTATTCATCAGATTCCCTCAGTGCCCTTATTTCTATAGTTACTGAAAAATTTGATTTTTAACACAATGAGGACCGGTAAAATTTTGAAATTTCCTGATAAGATGTATGCAAGAGACTCAAGAAAATGGATTTTCTTTCCAAATCTTTCTTGATAACAGCAATTTGGTTGTAATATTACAATGGGTATGTTGTCTACAGTCAACAGTCCTGTGCAGTCATGTAACTAACTAGCATGTAGGGTGTCTACTGTCAACAATCCTGTAAAGTCATCACCTTACTGGCTTGTAATTAGGGTGTCTACTGTAAAATCGTCTCATACAATTATATCACCTAACTGGTGTGTAGGGTGTCTACTGTCAACCATCCAGTAAAGTCACCACCTAACTGGCATGTAGGGTGTCACAGAACGCGTCAACTATTGGAGATCTATTTTCATGGAACTTCTCTTATTCTGATATTATACGCTTTCATATTTCAGCTAATGCATTAACGCATTTCTAAATTCTCAGATTTACTCTTCCTACATAATGCACTATAATGCTGACTTGGGCTAAACATTCAAACCCATTCACAAGCCCATACCTGAAGGGTTTAAACCTGTAACTTTCAGTAAAAAAGCTTGCGAAAATTTTCAATCATATACCACTCATACAGTTAGCATGTTCGAATAGACAAAAATTTTGATACAATCCCATTATACCTGACATTTCCAACCACAGGTAACAGTCACTCGAATAAATTTTTTATTTCCTCAAATCTTTTTTCCTCAAATCATTTTTTCAAATCTATATTTTGCGGGGTACCTTGGCGCAGTTGAGTTTGTCGCATTCAGCCCGATGGCAGGAGACATTACCATCTAGACACTGGCAGTAATCACAATGAGATACGTTCCACACGGCCTCGCTGTAATATACCTTCGCCCGGTGAATACAAACACCTGAAAATAAAAGATAGAATCATGAAAAAAAAATATGAAATAGTGATAGTTGAAGGACATAATCAGGTAGAAAGTTTTTTTTTCAATACATTCATTTAAAAAAAAATTCTTATCCGATTAATTTTCAATGCCATCCGATAGAATCCATTCCAATAAAGTTCTCATCGATTGCTGCTAGATCGATCGAATACTTTTTACCCGAAAGGTTTGACTGTTTAGATTTCAAAAAGAATAATGATCCATTTTTACCTTCATTAGGAACACATTTCGGGCAACATTCACCCTCGATTTTCACCGCTTTTTCATTCTGAAAATTTTAAGTAACATTCATCAGTACGGTGTACCAGTATTTATCTTGTTGTTGTCAATCATAATATTATGCTTTAGATCAATGTGTTTAACAGGTATGTCATAATCATTAAGATATCGAGAACATGAAGTTATATATAAGAACAACTCAGTATTTCAAAACATTCTCTACATTACAGCATGCATATCGTTTACATTCATCTTTAGTCACGACCACACAAACATTTTTGGTAAAGAAATTAGGCCCGGAACAATAATTATGGAATAGATCTAATTTTCGAATGTTCCCAATGTAGCAATATATACAGAGCAGAATTTCAAGACTCCAATCTTTACCCACCTGTTTACAATTTAGCATTGAACATGATTTATACGAACACGAGATCTGTCCGTAATGGCACGAACAAATAGTACACGGATTCAACTTCCACGATTCTCCTTCCTGAAATGAAATTTTTGAACATGAAAATTCACAACAAGAAATATTTCCTGGGGCTTAACCCTTTCAGTGCTGACTAATTAAAACTCGAAGTGCTGGAGATAATTTGAAAATTACTAAAAATTCCACCCAAATGTTTTGAATAATGGGCATGCTGCTATAGTGTGTCTACATCACTGTGCGATGTATCGGTAGTTACTAATATTTCAATATGTTTTACAGATGCTACCATCTTTCAATAGAGATTAAAACTAATCACTAATAACATCAATACACTGCAATGCTGTGTACTAGCAAAGTCCATCACTGAATTATACATCGCACTGCAGTGTAGACACACTGAATGGGTTGAATTATTTCCTGTGGTTGCCGTTAAATTCTATATGGTTTGATCCGATAGATACACTTTGGGCAAAATGACGCTTGTGTAAATGGATTGTGCGTACCGGTACCTACCAAATACTGATCATCTCCCCTCTGACAGCCGTGTTTTAAACATTTTGGACAACATTCACCACGAGTCGGGGCAACTACATCTTCCTAATGAATGAAATTAGTCTATTGCATATACGGTAGTGAAATCGTGGATCTATAAAATGTGGCCCAAAGAATTAAGACCCGTGCCTTAACTTAGGATTCAGCTCAAAGAGTGAAGACTTATAAGCTTCATTTTGAATCATTATTCAACTAATCTAGTTAATCAAGACCAGTTTTAGATGAATAGTCAAGCCTAGTTCAGAATGGAACTGGATCTATGGTAATGCAGGGTGGAAATTCTGAAAACCTATCAACCTTTTTACACATGGATTTTGGACATTGTTGAGTGTAACAGCTGACACGGCCATTTCTACAAAGACACTGGACACACGGCGCTGGGTTCCATATACGCCCGTCAGAGTATACAACACTTTCATGATTACATGATTCTGAAATAAATAAATTATATCAAACAAAGACTAAACCAAAGCAACCTGTAGACATAACAGTGAAATAGGGATCTGTTTTTGTGAATGTTTTTTGCCAGATAGAATTTCTTTTCATATTTTTACAATTAGTTAATTCAACTCTATCTTTCTTTGCTTATACGGCTTCTATTTATCAACATAACTTCCAGAAAACAGACATAACATTCACAAATCTTTTCTTTTAGATTTCCTGGTCCATTTTCACAGAGCTCCAGTAATCAGGACCCTATTCCACCATCAACAAATTTAAATTACAATACAAGAGAAATCCAACAATAATTCAGCCAAAGATGAAAAACTCTTGAGCAATGTTTCAGCTTAAGACTATTCACGCCTGACCAGGGGCGATCCAGGGACCACTGTCGAGGGTAGCACAACTTATGAAAAGGGCATTTTGAAATTAAAAAGGGCATTCTGAAATTTTGAAAATCTGCTTTTTGCTGCAAATTCCAAGCGATTCAAGTCCTGAGGCGAAGTGCTTTCTAGCATTTTTACTGCTTTGAGATGCAGTTTCCAGGAAATAAAGACAAAATCTTGAAAAATGATGTGCTTTTTATTCAAAACCATCTACCTTTTTCTTGTAAAAAAGTGCCCTTTTCTACTTCGGGCATGAAAAAAAAGGGCACGAGATTTTCGCAACGGTAGCACGTGCCTACGGTGCTACCGTCTGAATCCGCTCCTGCTGATGATGGCTGATAGTCTTGCTCAAATACATACTCTATTACTATAGAACTAAACATCTTTGGCTGAATTATTGTTGGATTTCTCTCATATATTCACTTACGCGGATATATTGAGTATCGTCTCGATTTAAACTACTATTTCTCGGGACTGGGACTACTACTTACGGCCGATAGGAACGCATTGAGGGCAACATTTTCCGCTAAGTTGTTGCGTGACGGTTCCCGGATTACACCGTACGGTGGGACATGTATTACCGCGACAACTCACGCGACCGTCATAACACACACATCTCTGACATGATTTCTCACTCCATTCTTCATTGTGCTAATCAAAAATCACCAAATGATATTAACAGATCTAACAAGAACATTTTTTTTTGGTGTTTAAATGCAAAGAAATTTTTGCAATGATTTTTTCATCAAATTCTAAGTAAATTACTAATTCGATCAAAAATTGAAAATGTAGAAATCAACTGGATCTTGGGCCCTGTCTAAACCATACTTCGGAACAATATCATTTTCATCAATTCTTAGTTATTCACAAGTTTCCACCGTTGCGATTTAGACTCAGAAATGTTTAACTCAACCGTGAACCTCATCTAAACCATAACTTTGCAACGGGTCTCGAAGACATACCTGTATGTACTGACTGGGTGAATGCGGTGATCGACAAGGTTTAGGATTTCGTCTACAGACTGGGCAGCACTGGTCGGCTGGGATGTGTAAGTAGTCGCCCTAAAAATGTAGAAATTTGACTGAATTCGTTTCCAACGTAACCAAGAATTCTGCAATAACTGAAGTTTTTATAAGAGATTCATTGCAGCAGTGAAGGTTTACACCTAAGATCAGTAATAATGAATGGAAAAGAAACACCATTTGATGAATACCGTAATTGTTTCCATTTTTTAAAGGGGTTCATATAAATACTAATTATTATTCTACGCGCAGAGGCACTATACGTATGTTGACAGGTTGTTTAGTAAACTATAACACTTTACGTCTGGATGTAATAATGAGGCCAACCTTGACTGCGAGGTGAACAATAAAAATATGACATAATTTGTTAATATTCAGTCAGAAAAATTCAGAAATAATGCAAATGAAATAGATTTGCACAGATTTCCATCAGAAAGCACGAAGTGATAACATGGACACGATTTGGGCCGCGGACCACATTGGCATGGATCAAGCCCGAGTCAAATTTGGCACTAAACAATGCTTAAACAAAGTGAAGTGAGTCATTAAGGAGCCATAATTTGGCCCGTGCTAAAATCAGCTCGGGCCTGGTCAGACGTTTTTGGTCGAACCAAACAGGCACAGGCCCATTTGTGACCAGTTATTCTGGCCTTAATCTGGCATGGGCCAAAAGAGTCCATTTGATCACAAATTCATCAGCAAATTTGATAAAAATACGGAATTTTCAGGATAAAAAATTAACGCAGACCGGAAATATGTGTAGTGCGGAATTATACCTACAGGTTTAATACACCTTCGCAGAAATATAACTATTATACATTGTGCAAACTGGCAGAGGTTAGATAAGAACAATGCGATATATTTATTTTCATCATCATCATTGCCGACATCCGTAGACAAACAGTTTTTACAAAGACCAGAACTCGAGTAACATCAAAAGTATCAACAAATAGTAGTTAGCGCAGTAAATTGTTGCTATATGGCTTGCTTATAACGTTTATGAGTACCAATAAATATCATTCCTTTTTCCCAAATATCAGCTTGAGGGGGTCATTTCCGTACGACCCTAGTCTTTTGCTAACATTTTTGGAAATTGTTTTGAGATGCTTTTCTTACTCTAAATTGTTCTTTTTATGTCCAATTGTGGTTTTGCATCATTTTTCGATTAATTCTAACCCTTTCAGTGCTGACTAACCAATACCCTATAGTGTTGGAGATAATTTGAAAAATTTTAAAAATTCCACCCTAGTATGTTGAATAACGGGAATACCATTATAGTGCGTCCATTCCGCAGCGTGGTATGTAGTTAGTCACTATGTTTGACAGGTGCTGCCTTTTTTCAAGAGAGATAATTACTTATTACATCAATACACCGCAGTACGGTGTACTAGCAAAATCTATTACTGATTTATACACCGCACTGCGGTGTAGACGCACTGAAAGGGTTAAACCTTTATAGACGTTTCAACTTAGTAACTGTAACTTAAGGAAAATTGGTTGGATAATATTATAACTTTTTGAGAAACCTCTAGCCCAGCACACCAAGAGTACGGTTTTCAAATCTTTACCTTCGAAATGTTACACAGCCTGGTAGCTCTACATCGGACCGATTCACAAACCGGGTTCGGGCTGTCACATTTACACATAGTGCATGGATCCATTCTCCAAACGGTAAGATTCTGCAAAAAAACATTAAAATCTTTTAAAAGTTCTGAAATAAATCTAAGTCTCTGGAACACTGAATTATTGGGGCTTATTCAAAAGTCTGATCGAAAGCGACAAATTTCCAGAAAATAATGATTCATGTGCTCTCAAGATAGGTAAGGTTTTATAGAGGGCAGTCAAGTGTCACTATTTTCTGTTTTTTTTTTCTTCTATATATATACTCTCAATAAAAACACTAGCCTAACACTTGGCATTCCGCTAATGGATGGAATTCAAATGAATCATGAATATCAGCAAATAACTGAACACGGTTAATTTTCAGGATAACCGTTCTCTGATTCGGCATTTTTATCAGGCGTTTTTCGAGTACCGAACTGTGATTTATACAGAAAAATGTGTGACTTGCTTTACGTCAAAGTACTCCAAGTAATCAAAAACTTGTAGAAAATATCAACCAACATGAGATAGAGATATATACAAACATGTGTTTGAATACGCTTAAATACGAACTGAAACAAAATAAACATCATGTAATACGTGTATATGTAGGTTTATATGTACATCAAAGATCTGTGAGGTTTTTTGTTGTTGTTTCCAGGTGTTTCGTAATCTTGTATTTTTGAATCTCTGGATAATAACAGAACCGATAAAACGTAATTTCATTTGTCACTGAACGAAAACAACGAAAATGTAACCCGTCAGTCTAACACACAGGAGGAAATTTTTAGTAAATTCTTACTTCACCGCCGTGTTACAATAAAAAAAGACTACGTTATTAGGATAGAAAACTCACTTAGCGAGTTGAGAGAGAATTCCACACTGATATAACGAGAAGATGAAGTCCAAAAAGTTTCCATTAAGCTAATAGTCATTTGATTCGACGTTTCGACTATAACCTACAAGTCATCTTCGAATCAATAAATCAAAGGAAACTTTTCGGACTTCATCATTCTCGTTATATTACTGTAGAATTCTCTCTCAAATGCGAATATGTAAAGCATCTCAACTCATGGACATAGTGTTTCACCAATGACCATAGTGGTTTTTTACTAGATGTTTTACATTCTAAAATAGCCATGCAAGGGCGGATTTAGGGGGTGGTCAGAGGGGTGTGGACCCCTGCCTTTTTATTGTGGTTGCCCTTTTCATCAAAAAAGGAGATTGTGCAGATTTGACACTCGTCCTTTAGGAAATTGCGTCTTTTAGCATATGTGTTTCTTCAAAGATGTCTGACCTTAGTGAGGGACCCCATGCTGCATTATGTGAAAATGATTTTTCCTCTGTTGAAACCTGAGGTACGAGTCCTAAATAAGAGAGAGTTCAGAAGTAACCTATTCAGGTCAAACCAGTAATAAAGATACTTCTTTCGTTACCAGAATCCCGCTGGGGTTACCGTCAACTATTTTCACGCATCGCTGATTGTTGACAGATACCACTGATAAGGAACCCGATAAAAGATAAGTCGAAAAAAACTAGAGCACAGCTGCTGACATAATGACAGAAATAACGGTAGCCTACCACGAACAAATCTGAAGAAGAAAATCTGCAGCGTTGAATAAGAATAGTTGACTTCTATTTCGATTAAATTGATCACTTGGAGACATTTTGGCCCGGATCAGACTTGAGTCAAATTTAGCCATGCCAAATTAGAGAGCGCGTTCATAGGCCCACTAAACGATGCTAGACGAGTGACTACCAGAACCAGTAACCATTCACTCTCAATAGTTTAAGCCATGCTTACATTTGGCCCGGTCCTGGTCTGACTTTTTGGCAAACAGGCACAGGCCCCCATTTGTCCTGTGCCGTTAGCTCAGTTGGTTGAGTGGAAGACTGGGAACCAAGCCCACTAGGGTTACACCGTTACTTGCATTTGGGACGTAAAACTCTTCTAAACTCGGTGTCCGTGGACAAGTATCAGGGCTACGTGGAGGGATATGCCAGAAACCATTAACACTGCACTGAAACAACCTACACATCCATCGCGACAGGAATACGGCTACCATTTCATTTCAAACCTGAACAACCGATGATAAATTGGTCCGATTAATTGTCATCAAATATCTAAATATTGTCAGCGTTTTTCAAACAAAGCGCATGCAAGTATGTTGATCTTCCGAATTGACCTGATTAGATAATTGATCTCGCCAAACAGTCAGATTCCACCACAGAGCAATAATAACTGTGTTTATGTACGATGGCGTACGGTTATTAAGAGCTTTTTGATCAGCGTTAAATTGCACCGAAAACTAATAACGACCAAAGGTTAGCGACGCACTTCGTTAACGAGCGTTAGAAAAATATGAAATCACTCGAATTTTTTTTATATTTTTATAAATGCCAATATAAAGCCAGAGGGCTGAATATTTAATCTACAATGAATTCCACGATGATAACGAAAAAAACATTAAGTCCAAAAATGTTTCCTTTAAGATAGTTTATTCGACGTTTTAACTATATTCTAATAGCCATCTTCAGGAATATGTTCTTAGATAACTACTAGAATCTAGTCGAATAAACTAGAATCAAGGAAAAATTTTCGGATTTGATATCATTTTTTCGTTATTATTGTAGGATTCTCCAAGATTATCGTCATAACACGAATATAGTGTTTCATCAATTTCTAAATTTGTAAATATCCAATTCTCCTGAAATTTAAAGTTTTTCATAAGTACAAACACTGGGTCTGTCATAATCTTTCATCGAATGAGTTTTGATGTAACCATTACGCCCTGATAATTGATAGGCGCTTATCTGTCTAACCTCTGTCATCGGTGGCACACTGGAAAAACTAGGAAAAAACGAAACCTCAAATACGCATGATCAAATACATATATCATTATCTGGTGCCAGTGAAGTTTATCGAGAAAGTGAGAAATGTGTTCGTAATTGACAAACTGTTCAATCTAAAATGATAAATGTGATTTTAAACTGTTTGACTTCATAGACAAGATAATCTGTGTCTAGCACTGGGTAAAGACTGTACCTGGATAATCAGGGACCCAATAGCGAACCATACCCACGCCCGCATCTAGGAGGGGTCTGGCGCTTCAAACAAATTCCCTACCCCGCTCTTCGTCGAAAGGTCTGCCCAGATGCCGGCTTAAAGAAAATTAGAGTATTGATTCCAAAACATTCACTCAAACATTCATGCTTTTTTGTTCAAAATTTGCATATGCTTCCAAAGTAACTTGATTCGAGGCCAAATTGTAGGAAAAGGTAACTAAATTTTTACCTCAATTATGATAGAAGTTGTAGAATTGCTTCTCTTTGCTTCTAATTTTCAAAACTTTTTTGCGGCAGTGCTCCCAGGACCCGGCATGAGCACCTTACAAACATTTCCACTTTCATCAAAATCGAAGCCCCCAAAGACATGGCTGGCTACGATACCTGCAGAAATCCAGTATAATCGGTTCTTATCAATTTACAGAACAATATAATATCAGATTTAAACAATCATCTCACACTTATCTATAGACAAATTACAGAGCCCTTGAGAGTATTAACTTGCACTGGACGAACCCTGATAATATGTACTTAAACAAACTATTCCACATCAATTACAGGTAAGTTTTAATAGCGATTTCATGTTTAATTTGATAATGTTGGCATATTTCATATTCATATTCATATATATACATGATTCATACAGTCAGTAGTGACCCCATACAACACAGAAATGGCATACAACACAGATATCTAATTTTCAATAAATCAAGGGTATTTTGCTTTTTTAAAGGGGGTCAGAATTAATACAAGCGGACTTATAATCCAAACTTTGCATCATATCTGCCGATGGCAAACAAGCATTTCTGAATACTTGAAATTGCTGAATGTTCTTAGTCCTAATTTCTGGAATTTCGAACCTTGAGAGGGACGCTTTTGTGACCTTTTAAGGCAAAATATTTATGAAATTTCCGGAATATGGAAAAAAAACCCAAAATTTGGAACTAAAAAGATGCGGAACTTGGTTTTAAAAAGATGAGGGGGTCAGTCGCACCCTTCGGGCCACCCCCTATGATGGCGCCCCTGTAAAAGGTAAAATATATATTCAAATTCGAAATAACTGCCGTCATTGACCTCATAAGAGGCCATTGGATTTCTAGAGACACTACTTAGTATCATCCTATATCACCTAAGCTTGAACCTATACCCCTCCTATACACTTCAAGGTTCTCATAATATTATGATCGATATTTCTAAGAGTGGAAATGATTTTTAATTGTCATATGGTTCTCATTTGATGAGCACCATCAGTAGGCGCTTGAACATTGCAGACTCATATCTCGACTTTTATTGTGGGATTTTGTCTACTACAGTTTAATAGTTTACCAAAGTAGAGTTATTATTTGTTATCAACTGTAATTGAAATGTATTACCAAGTTTGTTCTCCGGTGTTATTATGATGTGAAATTAACTACATTACCAAGTTAGTAATGATAGATTGGGACATTTTTCTGGGGATACTTTTTCCCTGGGACATTTTTTCCATATACCAGCTTAGCCATGCAGAATATTATAATCAGTTTAAAACCGACTATATACTTAATCTAAAAGATTAAAACAAATTTTATTCATCAAAAATTGAAATCAAAAGACGCAACATTTCAGACTCTCTCTCTGTCTCTAAGAGACCGTCGTGAGGCGTGAATGAAATGACTAAGTTCTACAGTTCATGAAATTAGCAACAATCGCAATTCTGATAATTAGGGAGGGTACGACCCCGATGAATATATCATAACAAGATTGCCGCTAATAAAACAGTAAATCACGAATTTTCGAAAGGCAAACAGCGAGTCATTGAACCAGTGGTACCCTGCTGTAGTACATCGAAATCGTCCTCATAAAATACAATTCACGACATAATTCCCACCAGCTCCACTATCGCAAAATAACGCGAAAATAACCATGAGAGTGTTCCATTCATTCAACCCAGGGTTTAGAGTTTATTGTAGGACTTCTAGGAATGGAAACCGTATGAGTTCTAATTAATCTCGAAGTCCCGCTGTCATAGAAAAACTCGTTCAACGCCGAATCTCCCAACTCATTTCGGTACATATGTAAATATGAGAAGGGAATTGACGTGTGGTTCGCGGTGGAGAGATTGAGCATTTCGATCGAGTGTGTTTCTACGCTCATCAAATATTTGCCTTCATCGTTTTTCCGCCGTCATCCAGAAATATATATATATATATGAAAACAGAAACCTACCCCGATCTCTCAGCCATTGTGGCCGGTAGTCGCATATGTGCATTAATTAAGATTTCGAGTGCTAGTAATAGGACACCGGAGTCCTATTATTAACACACTTCAAACTTGTCACATGATAAATTTATATATTCATCTTTCCATGATTTTGAAACATGGGCGTCACCAGCAGGAATTTTTATGCGGGGAGGTCGAAATCGGCAATAGCCAAAACACGTCTGCCAAAGGCGCGAACCAAAGGTGTTTCAGGGTCTTCCCCCAAGAAAATTTTGAAATCGATGCATTTTCCAAACAGTTTAGCAGTTCTTTTAGGTTTGAATCCAATGAAATAAAATTTGGACCTCATAAGTAGAACTTTTCTGTTTGTAAATTATCAGTATTATTATCATCGAAAGGGGGTCAGTCACTACCCCTAACCCCCTGGTGACGCCCATGTAAAAGTAACAAAATGAAGCCTACCAGATGGCAGAATCTAAATCATAATGATGGCGCCATTTGGCTGATTGACTTATAACTACCATATACATTAAAGTACCAAATTTCATTCATGTCACCTCTGTTTCGTGAATTATTTCAAAATCTTTTGAAAATCGAGTCACATCACTTGAATTCTTTGTCGGTTTCAGTAGCAGATACATGTAGTCTTTATGTCTAGATAATAATTACTACAAGTTACAACTCGGAATCTTATTCATAATCTTAATAAGTAATCTTAATTGACGAGGGTACGAGAGTAACCGCAAGACGTGATCTACTGAAGACACTAAAAGGTTAGTGGCGGGTCATCTATCAAACATCAATCAGTTATAAATATTGTCAAATACGAAATCAACTTGTTTTTATCTTTGTTTATTAGACAACTCTTGGACATTGCGCTATCATATAGGCCTAACGATAGGAAGAAACATTTTCTCAAACCGGCCGACTATTTGCTCAAGCAAAACGTCGTTGTCGGCATATACACGGTAGAACAACTTTCAGAAGAATTCGAATTTCGAGGTAAATCCAAGTTCAACTTTTTCCCATCAGACAGTTCTAGAACAACCGGCACACAGTTCAATTAACTTTGACTTAAATCTAACCATCGACGTATATCACTTAGATTTTTAAGTTAACTCATGACCGACCGGGTCAATTTCACAAATGAGTCAAGAAAAAAACTAGCGCTTTCATCTGACAAACTGAACTAAGCAGAATCAAGTCGACATTTCATCTTTACTAAGTGATTCAAGAGATGGTTGGGTGGTCACTAAACCTAATACCCCCTAAACCTAAGACCTGAGGCCCCTTATAATATACATAACCTAAGACCCATAAACCTAAGACCCCAAAATATCACCCCGAGATGGTTTTTGATTTTCTTCTTTTCTCTGAAATGAGTTTCTTCCTTCAGAGGCATCACAAATTTCTAGCTTCATCCCCGATTACAAATCAGGCCTATAGAAATTAGAAATGTGGCCGACATGAATAGTTTGAAATATATCCCGCATATTGAATAGGAGGGTAATAGGGCATGCTTCTAATGTCCACATTCAATATCACTCTCATTACTATAGTGAATTACACTTGAACTTTTTACATGTGGTTTTTATTTCGATGTCGCCACCAAAGAAACCGGCTTTTACAAAACATCGATTTTCTTTAAGTGGATAGAAATTTGTCATTTTTCATTCAGAGCAGCACTCGGGGATGAACACGCTGACAACATCAATAGTGCCTGGGTAACGCTGAGGTCACTGGTTAATCTACCTTTTTAACGAAAATACCTTTCTTTTTTTCACTTAATTCCTGGCTCAAACCTCATTGAAAGAATCTAGATTAGAAATTAGTATAAATACTGAACTTAGATGTTAATTAGTTCTTTTTAGAAAATTTGATCACCAGGAACCGGTTTTATAGACTGGCATTACCTTTAACCCGAGGGCTAACTCAATTGAAAATGAGTTGAGTCCCCTCCCTGGGTTAAAGATAATACCAGTCTATAAAACCTGACCGAGGTTTTTTCGGTTAGTGGTAAAAATCCCTGATTCTTCAAAGTAGGTATAAAAGTCCCCTACCATTTAAATGGACTGCAAATAGATACAATCTGAAGGTCAATTCAATAATATTGATATATTTTCAATTTATTTATATTCTATGGACGGTATTACATAAGAATATCGTGAGCATTAAGATTTTTGTACAGTTTGAATTAGAAAATATCATATAAGTTCTATAATCTAATAAGTTCTAAAATCTGCCTACAATAGGTTGGCAATTTCTGAGGAACAGCAAGTTGCCGTCGTTCATGATTAAGAAATATTGCGATTAGACCCGAACCAAGCAAGCAATTAACGCGTGCTTTATGTGGCAATTGTGTTGAGATACTGGGCACAAAGTAAATATCGCTTTATGAAAACTAAGGAATTGTGTCATGTCGTACAGACACAATATATTATCACCTGTCAAAGTAACATGGGAATTCACAATCAAAGATCCACTGAACAAGTGAATTCAACTCGATAATAATCACTTCATCAAAGCAAACAAGCGGACAACAGTCAACAAATGATGATTATTTATTGATATGTGAAATTTCGAAACTTCCACACAGGTTATAAGGGAATAAAAGCCACATTTATTTCTGTATATGCCTACCTATGTACCAGATAACAAAGTCAAATTGAAGAAAGTTATTCAATTTTGACCCGAGTTTGTAGAAAAAGTTGTAATAGGCAATAATTTCATCTTCTAGTTTTAGTCATAGGCCTATATTTGCATTTGGGCATGATAATAGTAACGACTTTAATCAGTACTTCGATGTCTTATTATAGGCTACTAAGTAGCTTATATCCTCTTAACCTCCTTACCCCCTTTCATTCAATTTTCCATCATCTTTTTATCATCGCGATGATTTTTATCAACCTTGAAAACTACACTTTATTTACATCATCAATAAGGAAATGAATCCGACTTCTAAGACTTGAAATTAACTATTAAACTATTTTCGTGTCAAAACATTTGGTGATTGAAAATATGATGGTGCAAAGAAAACTGCATAGGCCTAGTTGAAGATCTTTCAAATGGACTAGTTAATGCCTAATTGATTAAGTTAATGACAAGCGGATCAGAATATGGGAGCAAAAGATATTTAAGCACTAACAAGAACCAGACCCCTGGAGTATCTATTACACAGAGCAGACTATAGACTCATTAAACTAGATAATATAACCCCTAATGGGGCTAACCTCCAGTAGACATTTGAGCAATTAAAAATCTTGAAAAAAGGGAGGTATTACATTAACTGAATAAACTGTTTATTCGCTAAATTGTGGCTAAGAGTTTTATCCTTTTCATTGGTTTATAGAATTTGTATATTTATCATGGTCATGAAAATCTGGAAAAGTGTTATTAAGGAACACCCTGTACTTACCCTATATTTATGTCCATTGTGAATACAAAACCCTGTAAATAAAGAAACATGCCTATAATTGATATCTAACTTTCATTTTTAAGTTTGTGTAGACATCAAAATAGCTTTTCCACTATTTTATTTCAAAGCTCATTATTGTTTGAAATATCACCACTATATAAATAGATTTTGAATTTGAGTAGATTCAAGTTAATCATAACTCAATAGGGGTCTACAATTTCAAGAAAAAAATCTGTCACAATTTTTTCCTTTCTTTGTGGATGAAATGAAAACTAACTCATTCTATGATTTCTTTTCGGAAAACAGGTTCACCTTAATTCAACATTTAGAAACTATTGTTGGACGCTATAAGCGGTTTCCTTGAAATTCAATTGTGTTTGACCCCGCATTAATGATAGGTCCGCATCGAGGATCAATGAAACGACTTTCCTAATGGAAAACATTTTTCAAAACATAAATAAAAAATAGATCTATATAAAAACTGCGAAATGTTTTCTTACCTTCGACAAATTGCGTGAAACAGGTCAAGATCACGATAAACAATAATAATACAATCCTCTTCATCTTTGTATTAGATTTGAGAGAAAAGTTGCTTCTCGATACCAAAAACTATAAGAAGGTATCAATTCTCAAAGCCATCATGCACTAACTACCGCAATCTATAAATCCTCAATAATGAATGGACAGTCCACACCCTGTAAAAAGAGATTCGATAGGAATAACGGTGACCGAACAAAAAGCCTATGAATATATTTGGTAAGCGTCAATGCGCTCTATTCAAACTTACCCGGTCTATCACACAGCGATTGTGAGCCGCTGCACACCTGTCAAACGGGAGTGGTTACCGCTCCCCTGGTGGCGGAATTGAAAACTAATCAGCTAATTAACTGATAAGCTAGTTAATTACGGTAAGAGCTTCTAGAGAAACGATGGTATAAACCTAGAACTGGTGGAAAAAAATTTTTCACTAAAAAAGGTTAAAAACGAAAGGAAAACTCTTCGAGAGTTAAAAAATTTGTATATAGACCTACTTCAACGAAATATATCCACCGGGAATTTTTTTTTGGCCCCAGTAGCTACTCTATATGAAAAAAGCTTTTATTCATATAACCAAAGATGCTGGGGTATTTAAAAAAATGTTTAAATAATTTTGCATCAGACCCGTGAATTTATGGGATTCGAACACCATTTTATCATCGCTGACATCATGTAATTCATGACATTCAACATCTTCACTAATTGCATTCGTTTTTATTTGCATGGCTGAAAATTTTTGCTTGTTTTGAATCGGGAATTTGGTTGGTATTTTTCACGTTGTCATTGTTTCATATAGTAGTGCGGGCTGTACTTTGAATGTTTTATCTTTTTTGCCACCACTCGATCGAAAATAAAAGGACGGTTATTTCTTTCAATGCGAGATGCAGTTCAATTCAATTCAAATCAAATGCAGTCTACTCTTGATCCTCTACTCAGAGATCATACAAAAAGTGCGATATTTGAAGAATTGGGACTCACTTTTTGGAGTGACCTTAATGGTTATACCTAACCCAACCATATAACACTATTCTTTAATAACACTAATTAGCTCCACAGGCACAGTGGAAAGGTGACCAAAACTGCAGTAAGACCGTATTCATAGTGGCACTGTTGCAGCGGACATGTATTAAATGCCTGGTCATTCTGATTGGTTATATTGCGAATGCACGCCAAAGGTGCTGGAGATTCTAGAAATCATGAACGTGAAAAATCAGGATTTGAACCCACCCGCTACTATGCCCTTGCACTGACTGCTGCAGTCTAGTGCCCTAGCCGACGATTTGTAGCATTTTCTACGATGCTTCATCTTACATCGTAGTCATCTCATGAAATAAGGCTTTTTCAAGGGGTGACATCTTAACGGGAATCGGTGATTATTTGATATGTATTTTTTGCAGGTGGTGAAGTGCAAGTAAAAGACAGAGCAACACAATGTACAATGGTATTGGTTTAGAGACAGCTCGGGGGAGCGGCACAAACGGCTACGTTCAACGTAACATGTCGCAAATACGTCATCATAAAGACCACCGCGACTTCAAATCAGAGGACGATCTCAAAAAACTCGATCAGGTGCTCAACAAAAAACCGAACGTCGAAATCTTGGAACACGAGCGCAAACGCAAAGTCGAACTGAAATGCGTTGAAATGGAAGAATTGATGGAAGAACAGGGCTACGACGCCGACGAAATCGACGAAAAGGTCGCGTTGTTTCGTAAAATGTTGACCGAGAAAGAGGGCGTGGCCGACGGGTCGAACATCGACAAAGATGATTTCGGCCGGCCGGTCGCCAAAGCGACGCATCAGATCGCTGAGGCGAACCAAGAAAAGAACGACTTACTGCGGCAAGCGTTCGGTTTGAGCAGTTTCTACGTCGACGGAAGTTCGTTCGATCCGAATCGCAAAACGAAAGAAGCGGAAGCGGCCGCGAAGGCCGCTGCCGAGCAGAAAGCATATGATATAGTCCGCAGCAGTTCGTCGTCGTCATCTCCGGAACCGAGGCGGAGCAAGAAATCACGCGATAACGAAAAGAAAAAGAAGCGCAAGAAAACAACTTCGCAGTCGCCGCCGCTGACAAAACGAGGCAGCGACAGACGCTCGCGAAGTCGGTCGCCGAAAAAACGCGGCGAAAAACGATCGAAAAGTAAGTCGCCGACGTCGCGTAGACGCGGCCATTCAAAACACCGATCCGAGCATCGTCGGTCGCGAAGCGAGTCGCCGAAACACAAGCAGCAGTCGCGTAGAGTTCATCGGTCGCGTAGCGAGTCGCCGCAGCCGAAGCATAAGTCGCGTAAACGAGACCATCATCGCTCGCGGTCTCGTTCGGAGTCGCCGTATAAAAAACAACGTAGCAACGCGACGACGTCGTCGAGGGATCGTCGGCACAGCGATAACAAACCCGGCGGCGAAGATCGGTCGCGATCTCGTAGCACGTCGCCCCCGCCCAGACACAAGAAAAAAGATAAGAAGAGACACAAGCGAAGCCGAGACGACGACTTTCCAATCGATTAATCACGAAACGACTTCGGAAATGCGGCTGAACATTCCGCGAGATAAACCGATATTTCAGTCCGCTGCGTAAAAAACAAGAAAAAAACTGATCGATTCAAAATAAAAGACATTTATTGAAACGATGAAGAGCATTTTTTGTATAAATTCGTAGAAAAATGTTTAGATTTGAAACAGGGTCCCTACAACTCGTTGATTCTTTAAAAACGCCTTCAAAACGGAAAATGCTTTTAAAGGTGCTTGAATTGAGCAAAATGCCCAAAAGTCCTTTTAAACTCCTTCAATTTTGAGAAATAGGCAATAGAAATAATTGTCTAGTTTGTAGTTGTTCAATAGGGACCAGGATTTTTATTTTTTGACCAATTAAGCGGTTACAAGATTAGAAACCTCGAAATTTGGGAAATGCCTTATATCCATGAATAACAGATCTGTAGGGACCCTATGAAAGTATTTGTAAAATTTGCTTATTGTAAATTAACATTTGATATACTTGTACCAGTTCAAAAAACGTGTTGGGAATACATGTACAGAGCTCTTGAAGGTTTTAGATTTTAATGAAAGTGACTATTTACGGCATAAGTTGTAAATTGTTATTGTAAATATGATATTTCTGTCGACTGTATTAACTGTAATTTATCCCCTGCGTATTAGAAACAATAAATATTGGAATGTACATAAAAAGAATATTTTCATAATTTGTTACGATTGGTTCAGGCATGAAGCAGGAAAATTAGATTACCGGGTAATTTTTATCACGTTAGGAATTTCTCCCAGAATGTTTGAAAAATAGAAGCCTCCTGGTGAGTTTTCCTGTGTAAGGATTTACCAGTAATACTCTATTAATTACCCACTTAGGAGTTTCTTAACTGATTTCTTCAAAATGACATTGTTTAGTTTTATTTGTATGTATGTGCAATGGAAACTGATCAGTTTAATTAGAAACTCTTAACTTTATCACCTTTACTTTTTCTCAAAGGGAGATTCCATACACCCTGGAATCCCTGCCTGAATCCACACCTGCCGAAGCCTAATCTATAAGGATTGAATCTTGTGTAGCACAGTCTACATGTAATCAACCATAAGGCTGCTGTTTGTCAAGGTAAGAAGTCAAGAATGCCGATTCACCAGCCAAATGATGACTCCTGGCGGACATCATTGGTATGGAAAATTAAGGAAGAACATGGTTTGTAGCAGGTCTATTAAGTGCTATATAACCGATCTGGAAAAGCTTTGTTAAAACCCTGATTCGTGCTTAATTTTCACAAAAATGTCAATAAGTGCTGAAGTGCTACTTGCTAACTTCAACTTGTTATCTGAAAAGTTGTCAGCATTCCTAATTGTCATGAATTGTGACGTTAAGTGTTGATCATTGCATTAACATTAACAATTTTTTTCACAAGGTTCCGCCTTTTTTTTCGCAGTGCGCATGCCTTGCTGTATTTATAAACGTAATACACATGGAATCGCTGCACGCCCACATCGGGTTTCAAAGATAACCATGTGGATTAAATCTCGTGTTCAATACAAGGATTTGAACGCTGGCTACTGCAGAAACATCCATCTTCGAAGTCAGTATTTCTGGTACCTGAACTAATACAGGTATCGATTTGCTGCCTACACCCACCCCTTCACACATTTAATGCTTTATCACTATTTCATCCAAAATTCTTACCGGGTAATTGAAAATGGCAGATTTTAAACAGTACACATTAGATGCGGTGGTTCCAGGCTGCAGAATGATTCACGTCAGTAGTCAAATCCTTTAAAGATCAACTGTTAATTAGAACCAACTCTCATCATGTGAAATAAATACTATAAACAATTTTATTTTCATTCCATATTTACAATTTTTACATTAAGTTTGATTTGAGAAGCACATACATAAACGATGTACAAAGAATCTCACAAATCATTGTTGTTTGATCCTATACAAACTGTGAGAACGAACAACATTAGTTCTTCAACAGTACCCAAAAAAATGCCTTCCTCTAATAACATTAACTTTTTTGTGATATCGCTTTTTAAAAGTCTTCATTGTTAAATTACAGCTGTAACATATGCTTTTTTATAATCTGGCGAGCTCCTCTGAGATTTCTTGCTTCTCATTGGTCATATAATGGCCGGTCATGTTCGCTGCATGGCAGCGGAGTAACCAATCAAAACAGTTATAACTGTTATCCAATCAACTGATTTCTTCTATTCCTATATTTTTGCATAGTCAAATTGAACAGATTGTTCTTGATGCAGTTATATAACATGGCAATTGTTTTTCTAAATGTCAAAATGTTAATGACTATTTCTGCGATAGAAAATACAGGAATTCTCTTCGTCACAATTCCAGATTCAGTTCTGTCATCAGAATAGGTCACGTCAACCAACTTAACCCTGAGAAAATCGATCAACTTGACATCTGACTGAGCCATCAACGCAAACTCTATCAACGTAGAAACTAGATCATCGCTTAAAACCAAAAACCGGGTTGAAAGTGACTAACACATTAAAACCCTGTTAATCGTAACTCATTTCAACACTAACATATTATAAGGCAATCTCATTGACTACAACAATATTCTACAAACAGAAAACAATTGCTACCAACAAACACTAAATCTACAGAAAAAACATTCAGACCATTCGTATTTCATTCAAAATTAACATTATTTACAAATTGATTGTATTTATTATTGGATAGTTGGACAGTGCAGTGTCATTTGGTCTTATTTCATATTTGTGGCCTATTGTAATTTTCGTTGAAATGTCACCGACAATAAACCGGTACTACAAAATGCATAGATTAAGTTTGGACCATATTTCTTTCTACGAAGCGCCTACAATTTTTGCGACGATAGGAATTTAGGGTGTGTATGAAGTTCTGTATCAGAAGCCAAGTAAAAACACTATCCCATTACTCATATACAACAGACTTCATGTAACAGCCTTCGACTGTACCGAGCACTGAATAATTTCTATTACTGGCAAAATTGTATCGAGATATGTACACAGCGATTAAAATGCCAAAGGTAGGGACTTTGAGAAATGGGCAGTTCCTAAAAATTATCATTTTAGGCAAGATCGAAACATCGTAGCTTCTTCGTGGACGCAGACTAGAAAATATAACCGTGCATTCGTTTAAATTCGAAATTGAAAATATTTCAAAAATCACATATTAAAATCACACAACATTTTTTCGAAATTTGATCGGAACATACCATACATGCACAATAAATTAATTATAAAAAGTCATATAGATCGAATTCGCACGAAAATAAAAATCATGAGATGCATTAAAGATAAGTTTAACGCATCAAAGATAAGTTTAACGCACAGCATTAGAGACTTCAGCATACTTTTTCAACATGCAAACATATATTCAGACAAACGGCGAAAAGCACAATTTTTCGTATATTTCGCATAAAGAATGTTTCAAATCAAGAGATCATTAAGCGAATGACGGCGGAATCGAAGGTCGGCGTATTCAGCTTTTTTGATAGAACTCCGTAATTGTTATACACAGGGTTATGGTTTGACACATACGAGCAACTCTGGAATCCGATGATCGCATATAAAACAAGACTGCCCCGGTACTCTGGTTATCGCTATTTCTAGGAGCCGAGTACGATTCGATCAATTTTAAATAATCAATACCGGTAAATGATAAAAATAACCCTATACCAATTTGTATAATACGTCACAGTAAACCTTACTTAAACTGAGTCACGTTTCGAGATGATTTTACATTAAAGCAGAACCCAGAATCATAGACTGGCTCTTAAATATTTCCCTTTGTTGCTTAATACAGTCAGTAGCCTAACAATCTTTAACCGTGGAAATAGCAGACAATTGAATCATTCAAAGTATACCCCAGTACAGTCAACTCCTGGATATCCGCCACTATCGGAACCTTTGCAATTTTGGTGGATCATCAAGGCTCGTAGATAAGTGAATTTAAGAACTTTGCATTTTATTCAATGTATTCATAGTTATCATTAAGCCGTTTACTATAAACACGTGAACTGTTTTATTGAACTCCGCCTTTTATGAAAAGTAGTGACCGGTTTGTTCTGTTATCTAAAATATTCATCAATTGTACTCTGAGAGTTTAGTACTGGTAGTCCCTGTAGTCAAAATATTCACATGGGGGATCAGTTGGAGGACAACATCTGGAGTTGATTACAAACAACAGTATCACTGTAATATATTTAAAGCAATTGTTGCCAATAAATATATTCGATGGCGGATAATTAAACAAAAAAGAACCATCATCATAAGATATGTTCAGAAAATTGTGTGGCGAATGGGCTGATATAGAATTCGGCAGACAATTGGAAGCTGAAAGCACTGATTAATTCGGGACGAGGTAGATACGCGGAGGGCGGATAACCAAGAGTTGACCGTATATGAATCTGAGCCCAAAACAATCATGAATTCAGTGAACAAATAAAAACCCACAGTTAGATCTGTAAAAACAGTTTATTTTCCTTACAGTTTCGAGGCTTTAGCTAAGCCTCATCATCAGAGGAACAAAAAATTTTGTTTGCTTTTTGTTCCTCTGATGATGAGGTTTAGTTAAAGCCTCGAAACTGTAAGGAAAATAAACTGTTTTTACAGATCTAACCATGGGTTTTTATTTGTTAACTCTACACTGAGATTGATATCAGTTAATTGCAGTCATGAATTCAGTGAGTACGTTCTATAAAGCAGCAAAAATGCAAATAAGATATGTGCTATATATATACGGTAATCTATTGCAGGATATATTCGTTTCGAAGACACCTGAGGTTAATAATAAATACTGTCGCACTTATCGAAAGGCCACTAAAATCTCGAAGACCCTTTTTGCATTATAATAAACCTAATATCAATTTAACGTTAAGACTTATTTTTCGTTAACGACGTTGATTTGTTATCGTGCCAGTGAGTTTCCATGAATTCGCAGACTTGTTCGTACGAGCAAAACGTGATCCCAACCGACAGCGCCGCTTTCATCACACTCGGCACGATGCCCTTGAACAGGCCCTTGATTCCCTCCTCGCGGAATATCGTCATCGTGCAGTCGCGCAGGCTCTTGTAGTTTCGTACCTGGCCGAATTTCTTGCGCGCTTCGTCGAAGCCGACAACTTGCAGACGCTTCTTCATGAGATCCAACGGGTAGACGATCGATTTGGAAAACACACCCGACAGCGATCCGCATACCATACTCTCGATACCGGCTACAACACAAAACAACCGACGTTCATTATGTACACACGTACATACACGGGAAGGAGGATTGCAAATATCAGTAAAATTTAAACCATTGATGAAACACTATGTCTGCGTTGAGACACTGATAAAGCTTTCAGGAAACTTTTCGGACTTCATCTTTCTCGTTATATCAATGTAGGATTCTCTGATGTATCAGCATAAGTTTGCTTTAGCCGAACTTTGATGCAGGGAAACATGGAAACAGGGGACGGACACAACGGTTCCGAAGGCGTTTTCCTGTGTGTCGTTTTCGAGAAACATGGTCTCAGGGGATGTTTTTGAGATGTTTGTTTTCGCATTTCCCTTCGTCCGGACTTTAGCGGTATGTATGTTATGAACAGCCCCTTACCCAGGGATTATCATCACAATTTACATCTTTTCATTAACCATGGTACATTATTTTCAGCAGAATTTTTCATCGTCGTGATAAAAGGGGATTCTTTAATAATCGATGTTATTCTAAAAATTGTTTTTCGATCTATTCCAATTAAAATTTTCTCTGGAATTTTCTTAAAGTAGTTAAAAATATAAACAGATAATGAAACTTTCAACCCAAAACCAGGCACCGAACAAATACCATCACCAGAAACTGATCCGGCAAAACCTGTACCCGGAAATCTAATAACGATTCTTTGATTCAAACTTACTCGGGTGATGAGTGTGGTGATGTTCAGTTTTGATGTATTTCTCCCAGATATTCACGAAAAACGAATAAAAGCCGAACATCAAACCGGATTGCGGAACGATTTGTAGTAAAGTTGGCGATAAACCGCGGAAGAAGCACCGGGCCCCTTCCTGTTTATACATCGTTTTGACTGCCGAATAGATCGTCGGGTAAATCTGAAAATATCGAATTTCAAATGATAAATTCATTGTCATCGTTGGAGTAGATAATAATTCTTGCGGCAATTTATCCAGCGAACTTATCAAACATAGTCATCATCCTAATACAAAATATTTCAAACTAGATGACAGCAAAATGCAGGGGTGGCCACTGGTATTTGATTTGCTTTAACCCCTGACTATTTCCTGACATGAACGTTGTTTTCCTAAGAATCCAATCAATTAACACAGTCAACTACGTAAGACATAGAAGGAAACTGTCTGATTTTATGCGCCATCTAGCTATCTCAACAAATTTCCCCGACTTATAGCTTTTTTTACATAGTTCCCTGACTTCTTTAAAGAATAACAAATTTCCCGACTCCTCCTTGATTTCCAGCTAATAAGTGGCCACCCCGAAATGCCGAACTGCAATTGCGATTTACCTTTGGTTCACCTTGAGCAACTAGCCGCGTTCTGACTACGTCCATCGGTTGCGACACGACGGTGGCGATACAACCGGCCAATCCACCGCACGTAAAGTGATAAGCCGGTTGATACCGATCGGTGAGTACGATCGGGAATAATTTGCCGATATCTTTTGTCAGGATTTCGAACGACGAAAACTGAAAAATCGAAAACGAACTTTTTCATAACTCAAGAGTCAAAACTACCTCCGAACTATGGAATATTATGATAAGAGGACTTTTAACTGGTTCTACGAAGTAAACTCTTACTCCGACAAGGTTAACTGCCTGCATTACAAAATAAAGCTGGCCCCAGTACGGCAGCAGAGGGACTTTCAACTGCAGCGATATTTACCGTGACTAGTCCGAATGAAATTGAAAGCATCTGCGCGGGAACATGTCCTTTCCATAACGCCTGCATCTTTTCTTCGCGTAAAATCTTAATGAATGCCTGCGTAACTCCATGGTACGTTGACCCTCCACCTTTTTTTATCGGTTCTATTTGAAGCTAGAAATACAACGAACAAATTGTAGGTACGTATCGTAGATTGCATGACCACGATGTCAAGGGTATCTTTTTGGCGGTTTAAGTTTGTGGTCTCTAATGAAATATGGACTTTTCTATTGAGTTTCCATAATTTTCATTAAAAATTCAAATAAATTTTTTGTGCCCGTCCTAGAGATTTCATTTATTCCAGAACACCTTACAATGTATATAATATTAACTGTTTTTGTATGATACATTTTATATTCTATTTTGATAATGTTGTTTTCTTGTCTTTATTGTATAGTCCAATAATGTATATAAAACGTTACGGCACAATAAAGATTTTTTGAATTGAATTTATTCCATGTCTTGATATTAATGCCATTCAAATCTAATTCACAACTGTGGGCATGATTGGCAGTCTTTTAATACAAACCTGAAATCGGACTTTGACAACGTCTAATGGTTGTGCAATGGCTCTAGTGATGACACCACTGATAGCACCAGCTGCAGCTTGTTCCGATTCAGACAGGTGCACATCACTTGTCGGGTCATATCCCACCATTTTCAACCTCCAGGAATTAACTTTTTCGTATCAACACTATGTCATAACCTAACAATGTAAAACGCAGAAATACAGGTCAAACCCTAAAAATCCAGATGAAATTGCATTGAAAATGAACTGAATTAGCGACCGAATTGTCGCACCAAAATGCACGCCATCTAGCAGGATAGCTGATGGCAAAGGATCCTCATGCCACACTAATGATAAGTGTTTCATGGGAAAGTTTATTTTTTTAGTAACTAGCCATTGTTCCCGAAATAGAAGGCAACTTGTAAGATTGTCTTAGGCCAATTCATAAATTCTGACTAGATCTTGGATAGAGCACAGCCACGAGGGCAGAGTCTTGGGTTAAAATACTGGATTAAGATAGGTTTTCTGATGGGAAGTAAAGGGATACAAAAAAGGGCGTGAGTTTGGCGTGATGTCATTGTGATTAAGCAGAGAATTTGACTGGAACAGGACTTGCCCTACAAAAGGTCAACTAACAGATCAGTAGCGACGAGTTTTGTTTGCTCTGTCCACAAACACAGCAACAGCAACTAACTGGACAAGTGGTTGAATGAATAGCATGCCCCATCAGGAAATTTCATTCTAAGAAATTGTCTCGGGAATCACTGCGAAATACATCTTTCCTTAACAGAATCATACTGGTTACGCAAGCAAACGATTTAAACACAGACTATAATCGACATCAAGTCTAACAAATTAGACCGTTCAACGCTCAAATCAGACACTTTCTAGTTGGTATAGATTTCTAGTTGGTAAATGTTATATTCCAGTACATTTTTCACGAGTTCTAATTCATTTTCCATACTTATTCTTCCGATAACTCTGGATTGTTAAAGTTATAAAGCCGATCTCGACTAATCAAGTACACATGAGAGACGAACTAATTACCAACTGAAACCGACTGGCACAGTCCAAATTCATAGAATTTACTTCGAATTTGTTTTGCTGCATATTCAAACATTCACTTACCTATCAATTGTATGACTGCAATCAAATTATTTGTTTCCAGCATGAGGAGACAATCAGGGGGCAGTGCCAGTAAGTTGCTCAAGTTGGTTTGCTGGAAATGGACAAGACCATGGTTGAAATAATAATGTATTTTTGTTATGGTACAATGAAATTTAAAAAGCCTCTAAAGTAATGGGTGTTTTTTGAGCAACTGGCCTCAGGGTCTGGGTTCATAGTCGAGACTTAAGTCCAAAAGTGGTCGTAAAGTTGTAAGACTGGCAAGTAGATCCTGGCCAAGGAACAGAATGGTGTTCCTGAGAGTTGAAACGGCACCTCTGTACCATAAATGACAATTCAGTCGGATTTCATGGGTTCAGTTGTTGTAAAATTACTTGAATAAATTCAATGAAAGAAGTTCCAAACCGGCGAGAAAAGATAAAACAGAGTCCTCTAAAAACAGATTTAAACGAAAAAGAAGAATCTTTAATTACTGTTCAAAACATTTATTACGAATTAGAGCTTATACTGAACAAATATGATATCATATATATATTTTTATGTGTATATATATATCATTAGTAAGTCTGAAACTTCAGAATCTACGATTTAAAGGGAAAGTATTTTCGAAGCAGTGTTAACCTATTTCGAAGGAAAATGTTAATTTTTCGATTCCAATTACAGCACGCGATCGAGATTTCAAGTCAAAATGATTCCCATGAGCTTCTCAGAGGTAATTTCGAATTTTTCTCACTGGGATACAGTAGACTGCTTCGAGATAACACTGCTTCGAAAAAACCATAATTTTTGGGATAAATAACTACTGCAATGCCAGCACACCTCAGGACTATATACCGGGTACATATTCCTCCTGACCATTTGTCAACAAAACTATAGATTTCATCGAACAACAAATAATAGCATTTTTTTTCAGGCAAACGTTCTCGTTTTCACCGAGATATCGAGAAAGTTGCAAGGTTCATTAAAATAACATTTTTCATAAGACTTCTCACGCATAAAATTTCTCACACCGTTCTCTGGCGTGAATGAAAAGTCTCACAAAGTGTGATTGCCTTTCTTATTCGTATACAATCTAAGCACGTGCCTTGATCTATTTCTTGATCTATTAACAGTCCCTTATATAAGTCTAAGTAATAATTTCATACATCATGCTTATGAAAGATTCTCGCCTTCAGAAATAATTTTTTTTTTTTTCGATTTATCAAAACCGTTGTAAACAGACACTTCCTACCAGAAAATATTCAAACAATAAAAGCACTCGCTTTATAAACCTCCAAAAAAGAGGATTTATGATTTTCATGCCTTAGTTTTATACAGCAAAAATCCCGCAAAAAAAAAAACCGAAAAAGTTCATTTGAAAATTGTGTCTCGTCAAAAAACATACAAACAGCGAGTAAAATCCATAATTCTACAGTATGCTTCTAGTTCCAAGGATTTTCTAGATTGACAATGAAAATAGGGAAATCTACCCTATACTCCTGCTAAAATATCTTTTAAAAGCAGCGTGAATCTTGCTTGAAAATTCTCTATTAATGAATGAATGACACGAAAGATGGAAATAATAAAGCGATCTACGAGATTTCTCTATTTGATCAAAAAAGACAAGTTCTTTTAAAACGTAATAAACTCTGCCGCACGTTCATATAGCCAAGGCATATTGAATATTCAACATACATAGATATATTGCATCTATTGACAGCTCTTTAAAATTTTTTACCTATTAACCCTTTCAGTGCCACTACACCGCGGTAATCAGTAATAGACTGCTAATACATCGCATCACGGTGTTTCCATGGTTTTAGTAATTAATTCTTATCTGTTTTGAAAGATGGCAGCACCTTCAAACATAGTGACACAGTAAGTAATGATACACCGCACCACAGTGTAGATGCACTATAGCGGTATTCGCATTATTCAACGCACTGGTGGAATTTTTTAACCTTTTCAAATCATCTCCAGCACTTTTGGGTATTAATTAGTCAGCACTGAAAGGGTTAACAAGCTTATCGTGTTAATCAATAAATCTAATTACAAATCTCGCGATTAAAAACTCAGGTGCTAAAATCAAATGGTAAAGACAAATGCAAGTTACTTTTGTTATAAAAATTCACACAACACGCCCGGGCAACAAACACTATTCCATTTCATTAAACATTAACATTATATTCAATACTGTACAAGTATTTTTGTACTACCCATAACTATTTGACTTCTTTTTTTTTCTTCTTTTCGAAAATAAGTTTATCATCGTTTTTGGTTTTCGCATCAATTCAACGACACCTTTTGTCCCGTATTTGACACATATCCATCGCAGAATACTTATTTACAAACACTGTTCCCCAACCCCCCCCCCCCGAAAATAATCATCGCGAATATCCCGCAATCAATCACTGTATGCCGTTGATTTATTTTTCATTATCTCTTTTCAAATATTCTCTTTTGAATTTCATTACATTTTCACGGAAAAACGCATTCAGTAAATTCTTAAAACAGGTTCATTCAACTTCATATTTCGAACGATCGATAAATTTCACGTACTCGTAACCAAACCTCTAGCAAAAGGACATCGAAAGGTTATTTTCATTCTTCATTATTATCAACCAACAAGAAATAATGTCATCGACAAGAGTCGCCACCTGGTAAGAAAAGTCTGAATCATTGGAAGCACATGTACATTTAATATGGACACCACCGAAATCAAGCTGTACATGTCATCCGCAAAGGCGGGGAGGATGCTTATAATCTTGGCAGCGCCGGGGAGATGGCGAAAATCCCCGCTTATTTCATCGTCGTATTGATATTTTGTATTTCATTTTAGACGAAGGAACGAACAAAAAAAAGCGCCCTCTGCAGTGAAACACGGGTAACGATTATTTCAAAATTAGCCCAGGATATGAAAACACCCTCCCGCTGACCTGAACCAGTCTGCGTTTGAAAACAGACTCGACAGTTTTTTTAATATGTGAGCGTTCGACTTATTTTCGTTCTCAATTAGTAGTAGTAATAATTTCAAGATGCAACAACAACAGTTCGTTCGTTCATTCGTAAAGCGATGCTCATGCGCGCGCGTGTTCTACCGTCGTACGGCGTTTCGCCTCACACCGACAACGAAACGAAACTGTTATACTGTGAGATATTGCGTTTGAGGTATTCCGAGCACGGGCCGAGGACTCGTTCGAAGCGTTGCCGATCGAGTTTCACACATTTTAACGGTCCTCGAGCGATGACGGTCGCCGCGCGCGGTCGATCCAATAACAGCGCTATTTCACCTGAAAATAATGAAAAAAATAGATAAATTTAATTTCCTTTTTTACTCGATCTCAATAACAATCAATTGGATCATGCAGTAAACTTCGCCCAACTCAGACTTGGACAAAAACAAAATCACTGTTCTGACTTCCAAACGAATTTTCCTATCCTTAAATCGGCTGCTTCGCTTACTGTCCAGTTTGTCTGAGTTAGGCGAGGTTTACTGTTGTTTCGTTTTTGAGAGCGCTGATCTCAGGATGTAAGACCATTATTGAAAATCAATTACAACCAGGCAACTGGGTGCTGGTTTTGGTTCCATTAGGTTGGTGATTATAACTTAACTTCACAAAAATTCGTCATTTATTCAAATGGTTACTACATGTAAATCATACTCTTCAATCAGATAACTACTCAAATTTCATGATAAGAATACCCGCTAGATGAAAAGTTTCCTGGCTGTACTCGGAAAAGCTTACCGAAATAATCAGACGGCCCAAGTTTACCGACTTCAACTTGGTCTTCGTTATCAGTTCTCCTTTGTAGAACAGCTGCTGAACCCTGAAAACAAGCAGACAACATACGATTTTAGTCATCAGATCGAAATCATCAACGTTTACCGCGCTTCATAACTGTTTCTCAACATTGAGAAAGATGGAAACCAGGCATCAGTACACTATTCCATCATTAGTACAAGGTTACATTTGATAAAACGAGCTGCTGATTTCCAATATTTGAATTCCAGGGGACAATTGCTCAAAAGTTGGTAAACCTGTGGATAGTTGACATAGTGACAATTAAAAGGTTATTTTACCATGGACGGTATCTATCTGCCGGTTATCTTGAACCAACTTTTGAGCAATTCTAGGACCAACTTTCGAGCAATTCTAGTTGATATATACGACAGTGGAGTTAACTGTCATTCGAGACTGTGAAGCCGCGTCCAGATTTCAAATACTAACAGATACAACTAGGTCAAGGCATGCTGTTCGAAGTAACGTACCTCGGTAATAATGAAGAAATCCTCGCCCGGTTCGCCTTGTCGAACGATCTGCTCGTTATCCTCGAACTGAACCGGTTCGAGCGCGTCTGCTACCGTCAATCGCTCCCACTTGTCCAAATTCTCTAGAATCGAAACCTTCGTCAAGAACTCTTCGTACATCTTCCTCTTTCGAATTGTGCTTCCCTGAAAATGGTCGATGAAAGATTTCTATGAACTACGAGCCTGCAATTATTTTCATTTCTAAGTATGACATGTAACATAACCTATGCCAAAAAAAGGTTATTGGAGGGAGGCGATTTTGCTATTGAGCTTCTACTCTTTGGAATGAACTAACTTGTAGCATAAGAGAGTCTCCATCTGTCTCAGCCTTCACATCCAGATTGAAAACTTTTCAATCTATAAACACCTATGGTGATTGATTTTCAACTTGTACTTTTTATAATGTAGCTTTAGAATGTAAGGTGCGGTGGATAAGATTTTATAATCGCGCTGTATAAAATATATCATCATCATAACTATTATTCATATTATTAACAACACACGTCGCAGCCCTGTCATACAGTTACAGGGCTCGATGTATTAATTTTTGACAGGAACAGAAATTCTACTTACCATAAGAATTCGCCTATAACTGTCGCGGTCTATACCCCAGAGTTTCACGTCGGTTCTCGCCTGAAAAATTGAACCAACCCGGAATTACTATTCCTATTCTAGATGTTATTTCATAACGAATGTCGCTAAAAATTCGCAGGGGATAACGCGAAACAAACCTTAACAGTCGCTGCTCTGGGTGTACCGTATATAAGAGCCAGTTCACCGAAACTTCCACCATCTTGAATCGTGGTCACACATTCGCCGTTGACGTAAACCTGAAAACGTCGTCATAAACCGGTAATACAAATGCATACTCTTATATCAGCTTAGTCGTTACAAGTGACCAACTTGAATTATCAGTACCCGGTATAACTTGAGAACCCATGTTAATGGTCGCCACTTGACGCCCCTTTACAAATCCCTCGAGTTTTCCCTCGTTTTTTATTACCGGTACATTGAAATTCCTCGAGTAAATCAGTGAAATTCCTAGGTTTAAAATGTTACAATTTTGCATCGAATCACATACTGATAAAGAAAAACGTGGTCAATAGCATTATCTGAATTCCCCTAGTCTTCCAGGTTTTTGGTAAAATTTCCCATAGTTTTCCCTAATCATATCTAGATTTTTTTCCAGTTTTCCAGGTAAGTGGCCATCCTGCGTAAGTAACACTTTAGACATTTCACTTAAAATCTAACTAAAAGCTTTTTCCTAGATGAGGACCGTCCTATCGAAGTTACCCAAGGCTATATACACGTAGGCCGATGCCTACGTGAAAACTTTTAGCAGCCGGTTAATTAAGATTGGCCGTTAAAGTATTATTTTCTGACGGGTGATGAGTGAAACGCTAATTAGTTTTCGCAAAACGTGAGCGCTCAATCACAGGTGAGCTTAGAATGGTGAATGGCATATGACAGTCACGCTACGTGATTTAATTATTATGGAATTTTTTTCGTATACTTCGAAATATTTGAAACATGATTTCATCGTTGTTGTCGTCGTACTTACATCGACTTCTCCGATGTCAATAACGTAGAAATTGTCTCCTTCATCGCCTGTGAAATAAACGGGGAAAAAAAATTATATCTATTTTGAAAAAGAATAGTTTATCGGTAAAGCCCAACGCACACGACATGGGGGAAAACCTGTTTGATCGTCGGAAATGTTGTTCCCAAAACCATGTTTCTTGTTTCTCGTACACGCAAATAAGACTGGTGAACGCTCGGAAACATGGAAACAGTTGATAGGACAGTATATCTGCTTTGTGATGATAAAATATGTTGAGAATCCCCGAATAATAACGAAAAAAAATTTGATATTAAGTCCGAAAATGAGAAAACTACGAAATCAAGGAAACATTTTCAGACTCAATGTTTTTTTTGTTGGGATGCATTTCATATGACTCGGAAACATGTTTCCATCTCCTGTTTCCATTTATGCCTGTGTCGTGTGCGTTGGGCTTAAGCGCGAAGTGAAAAAATCCAGACTGATAACTACACAATCTACAAGGGGTGACCTAACAACCTAAACTGACAGCCTCGAATATTATCTCAGGTAGAACGTTCGCTGTATCAAAATCATTATTCCATTCTTCTAAGCGATCAATGAGGATCTCCACTAACACTCCCACTACCGTTAGACGACTCCTGACACTAGTCCATTTCCGACGAAGCTAACTTGAATTTTCAATTAATCAAAGCGTGTTAGCGAAATTGAATTAGATTAAAAATGAAATCAAATACATGTTATCTTAAAACAAATTCGGCGCTCGTTGACGCCGGTCACAGACCCTACGGTAATTCGGTAATTTGTCTCGCGTCGAGAATTTATACAACGTTTTAGTAATTTTACGACAAGCCGACGATATATGATCTATAGAATAAACAGCACGCGGCCCACGACGACGCGCGTCGATACCGTTCTAGCGGAACTGATTTGATTACGGTTTACTCGAAAATCTCCGTTCATTTTACGCCTTGACGGCGATAAAAAATTCTTTATCGCGAAGGAAATGTTCTTCAGGTTCTATTCGTATTGGCATTACACATCCAGATAAGATGGCTACTTCTGTAAATATTCACCTATGGCATTGTCGAAAAGCCATCTGGCTTGACGTACCCAACAACATTAATTCTTAATGACGCCTTATTTCAAATCTTTAAGACCGCAGAGCGCTACTCTAAGAGTATCATTGAATGGGCTCGGGGTTTAATTTTTACCATCTATGGGGGGGAGGGGGTATGCACCAAAGAAGAATGACATATGAAGAATGACAAAGCTGATTTCATATTAAACCCATGCACTCCGGATGGTGTCAGTAAAAGATGATGCAACCACGGCACTTTGAGGTATAACCATGCTAATGATGTCATAGGGAGATCTTACGAAGAAACTCCAGAGGATTGGAGATATGCGCCAAGGAAGAACAACAGATCAAGGAGAGCTGAATACACATAGGCATGCACTCCGGACAGATGGCGCCAGTAAACGATGATGCATGCAACCACTGCAGGTATAACCATGCTAACGATGTCATAGGCAGATTTTATGAAGAAACTTCAGTCCAACTATAATGACATATTCTTACAGTACATTGACCTCGGGAAATGAATACTAAGGTATTCGTAATAATAACCAAGCAGATTATATCAATCGAACGATTTCTGAAGAAGTGCTGAAATCAGTCGGTAATGGAAATATCGCGGCCGACGAGTCGTGCTTATTACTACTTCGGATACCAATCTTAAATATGCTCAATTACTGATTATCTGATTGAAATGTGAAGGACGCGGGCGACGTACGCCGTACTTACCTTGTTGAATGATAACTTCACCACCGTGACGATGAACCGGGAACATAGCATCGAATATATCGCTGAAATTGAAAGACGAAAACATTACAACCAGGACAGGATTTCGTAGTAAAGTCGCCAGTCGGAACTAATAACTGAATGCGCTTTAGTTCGGTCGTAACACATTTCACGGTGTTGGCCATCTTGGAACTAGGTCCGAACTACAGCCACTGTGCTCAATCCCGTGGCTCACTATTCTCGGATTATAGCCGCCATCACACAGCAACGATTTGGCCCGGATCAGGCCCGAGTCAAATTCGGCCGTGTTTAAATAGGGAGCGTGTTCATATGTAAACCAATCACTCGAAACTAAACAATGCTTTAACAAAGTAAGGCGAGTCCCTTCCGGAACCAGTTGCAATTCACATGCGATAATTTAACCCATGCTAAACTTTGGCTCGGGCCTGGTCCAACATTTTGGTTGGGCTTAACAAACAGGTCGGGTTTTTGGTCCGGTCCATTTGGCATCCATGTGAAGTTTTTCCGGTAGGTCTAGGCCAAAAATGCTCTTCCGACCATGGTTTATAGTCTAACCGACATTCAGTTTTCATCTAGTTTGCAAATAGTCGACTAACTTCGCCCAGGTTGTCGGGGTTTTTTATTTGTTGGCCGATCTTGTTTTTCAAAAAAAAAAAAAACATTCCTCGGTTTCTGAAAGCGGTAATAAAAAACGTCTGGACATTTGTTTATCGGCGATTGAACCGATGAAAAACTCATTTCTCTCTCAGGATCTCGATCGACGTACGGTCAACGAGGGATTTGAAAGCATTTCGCAATAATATCGCTGGCACCGTCGCAGCAGCACGTCAAATCAGTGACAGGCCGCTTTATTAAATTTATTCTTAAGAAGATAAAAATCGTTATAAGGTGTCGAGTATTCTAGGGACAACGTCTAAAGCTCAGGTCATGAAACTAGTCAAGCTTCGGTCTTAAGGGAGGTATCATTTAGTCAGTTGTGGTGCCAACTTCGGTTTATTGTTGGAATGGTAACTACCAACTACTTAAATACTAAAAGTCTATTCATTTTTGACTGTGATCCATTCTTTTTTTTTTGGGGAGGGGGGGGGGATAATTCGCTTAATTTTTTGATCGCATACCTCTAATTGGCCTTAATACGACCGGTGAAACTGTGCAGTCTGAATAAACCATCGTTTTTATATTCATTTTCTAATGTTTTGAAGATTGCTAAAAAGTCTGTTTTAACTCATTTGAATCCGAGAAAAAAGATCAGCCGTTTTCAGATCAGTTTCTTTTCCCCAATTCAAATGAGTTGAAGAGACTTTTAGGCAATTCTTCAATACTTTGCTAAATCGATATAAAAACAATGGTTTATTCAGACGGCACAGTTTCATTGGTCGTATTATGATAACTTTGAGGTATACGTTCAAAAGATTAAGCGAAATATCCTTAAAAAAAATCGATCCCAGACAAAAATAAACGGACTCTTTTTTCGTTTACGACACATTCAGTTTAAAACTAATCTATGAATTCAAACAAAAATCAATTCTATTCGGTAACGAAATAATTTCATTTCATGGTCGCCGAGGAGGATTGAGGAGGAACCGCGAGGGATCGGTGTTTATCTCCATTATTTACGACCGTAAGGTCCTTATCCCCGGCTAATGTTTATCATCTGATAAGAAATATGATCGTCAGTTTGTTCCGGGCGTTCGGCAGACGATGATACTGTAAACACCGACGGACCTTTTTCTAGAGCGCCCCGAATAAATGGCTCATTGCCATATTTTTGCTTCGTATCAGGTTTCAGGAAATCGTCTCCGAATTCGGTTTTTACGCTCGAAAGATTTATATGAAAATATAATCGATTCAAAAAACAATTTTTTCTTACACACGAGACGAAGTCCGGCTTGTCTGTAACCTAACGAGCTAATTACCATGGTAACAGCAACGATAAACATGGATAATGTGGTAAATTTAGACATAATCCCGTGTAAAGGTTCCCGTCTCACCAATACTTTTTTCTAAAATAGACCAACGCGTAGTATGCACAGCGAGTAAAAACTTGATGATGGAAACACATTTTGTGTTTATGCGTTGCGATTGCGTACAGGAAAACAAGAAACATACTGAACAAACAGCTCCTCAAGTGAAAAGTAGCTAATTGATCAGAGTACGCTCTTTAATGATTGGTTTTTGTGTATTGATGTTTCTTGTTTAGCTACTCGCATACAGCAATCGAAACAATGTTTCTTGTTCCCCGCGAAACGAACTCGTTTAGTTCAGTTGAAATGTCAAATTTGGCCCTTGCCTAATTAGAGAGGGCGTTCGCCCGTAAACCAGTCACTCGATGCCTAAACAATGCTTAACCCTTTCAGTGCTGACTAATCAATACCCTATAGTACTGGAGATAATTTGAAAATTGAAAAAAAAAATTCCACCCTAGTGTGTTGAATAATGGGAATAACACTATAGTGCCTCCTCACTGTGGCGCGGTGTGGCGCTAGTTACTAATATTTCACTGTGTTTGACCGGTGCTGCCATCTTTCAATACAGATAAAAACTAATTACTAATTACATCAATACACCGCAGTGCGGTGTACTAGCAAAATACATCACTGATTCATACATCGCACTGCGGTGTAGACGCACTGAAAGGGTTAAACTAAGCAAGCGATTCACTTCTTCCTCCCGGAACCAGCAAGCATGACTTGACATGCGCTGAAATTTGGCACAGGTCTGGTCAGACTGCTCGCCCGATCATGGTGGTTTATCTGAGTTGAACTCGGTGACCGACTCAAACTGTAATATATCTACACGTATAACTGCAGGCTGTGACAACGCTGTTAAACGTATAACCGATAATAATTTGCGACTCGGCTCCACGTGGCGGCGGTGAATCCGCAATTACTACGGGCGACGACGATTCTTTGAAGTAAAAATTCGAAGCTTGTTAACCTAATATAGAATCCGACAATCGAGTTCAAGTAGGCAGCTGTGTTTCGAATGCGTACGGAGGAGAGACATCGACAAGAGAGAGAAGAGAGGAGAGAGAGGGAGAGATGTGACATTATTGAGAACGGAACATTTGTTTTCATAGTTGAGATTTTAATAATTTCCATTGAAGATCAAAGCCGCGATCAAACGACAATGATTTGGCCCGGGTCACACGTAAACCACTCGATACTCATTTGTCTTGTGCTAATATTTAGCTCCGGCCTGGTCTGATGTTTTTGGTTGGGCCAAATTTGGCCCGCCCCAAAAAGCCTAGGGCCCAATTGGCACCCAATTGGCGGCTTTTGTCTTTCTACACCAGTCGCATTTTGTCCATCAAAACCGGAACAACTATTCACATTGGTGCCAAATGAAAAAAAAACTAATAAAATTCAAATATCAGGGGCTCGAAAAAGCAACCATTCTTGCACGACTGCATTCGGTGACTGATCATTTTCCAACCAACGACGCAAGAAACTCATGATTACGATCGAATTCATATGGAAATTTCTCGCGTAAACCGCGTGAAGCCGGCAGTCTTGACTTGGCGACGAGGCGAAAATGAATAATTATAACGATTGACATTTCGAAAAAGCAAAAAAAATTTACAAGTCAAAAGACGCTGTGATAATACTATCATTGCCCCTCGCGCGGTCGCAGCACCTTACAGCAGTCAGATAGCGCTTCTATTCTATTACCGCGGGCCTCGGAAAATAATTCATAGCGACATCATTACCTGGCGGGATAAACACACGCCTTAAATCAGAAACAAAAGCGATATTCACTCAGATATAGGCAACGATATCTCGATAGAAAATTCAAATTTCTTCTTATATCATCGAATGCGCAAGGGGATTTAGATTATGAGCATTTATCACAGTGGCAACTCGCGTATTCCCTGACTATTCCTTAACATGCACGTTGTTTTCCTTGAGACGAGAAGATACACAATATCTATTCCCAATCAAATATCAAATCTATTCCCCTCGCAACATTTTAATCACTCACTCAGTTTCTATTGTTTTGGCTTTGAATAAATATCTTGTAATATTCTCCTGTTCTCAGTACGCCCGATGATGGCTAATAGTCTTTAGCCGAAACATTGTGCAATATATATACTCTTTTATTCAAGTTTCTCGTTTTGGCTGAATTTATTGTGGCATTTCTCTCATTGTTTTCCTTGATTTGATCTGCTAAAAATTCAATCAATTAACACAGTCAAATACATAAGATGCTTACGTATTTGACTGCGTCAATCGATTGAATTTCTAGCAAAGACATAGTTGGAAACTGTATGATTTTACACGCGATCATAGCATCTCAATCAAACTTCCCCGACTTTTCCCTGATCTTAAGCTTTTTCTCAACAAAATTTACTGACTTTTTTCAAAGAAATCAAATTTTCTGACTATTCCCCTACATCGTTTTTGCCTGACTTGACTCGACCTGCTAAGAATCCAATCAATTAACACAATCAAATATGTAACACGTAAACGGTAACTATGATTCTATACACGATCTAGCAAATTTCCCTGATTTTTAGCTTTTGGACAAAATGTACAAAATTCTCCGACTTAATAAGATAAAATCCCACTATTTACAGATAAAAAGGATTTAAAAACAAGAATTTATTTATTAAATCTAAAATATTTAAAAGACACGACGTTTCGATCTCACCCTAGAGATCATCGTCACACCTGAATAAATTCTTGTTTTGAAATCCTTTTAATCTGTAAATAGTGGGATTTTATCTTATTATCCGTTCACCACGTTTGAGTGTGGTCTATTCTCCGACTTTTTCAAAATTTATTAATCACCCCGACTTTTGCCTGATTTCCACCCGGTTTGTTAACGGCCATTGTTTTCGAGTCAGCCGCTTCATGATACCCCAAGTAGTGGGATTCATCGATGAATACAATACCACATAAAAATCGCGTATAAGCCCGCCCGAGAGCTTATTAGAAAATTTAATCATCTACTAAATCCATCCACACACAAATGAAAATAACTTTTTCCTTAACTCAGGGCAAAGATCGACCTTCTACTGCGCGTACCGAAGTAAAGGGCACGCGAGAGGAGTGACTGGTTTTCGCCGTGGGCACGATATAACCTTTCAACGCGTGCGGATGACAACGTATCCGCAAAAACACCAACACAGTCAATTAAACTACACACTAAACTAATACGAATTAAACTTACTGAAGAATTTCAATCCGGTATTCAATGAATCGTAATAAAATTGTATCGATCGAGCAGATTGCGATGGGGAACCTCACTCGTGCTACATCACCAATGCTCGATTTAACTCATCTCCAGCATCGGGCTAAACAGCAGCAGATCCACGGGCACTTATGAAACTTGTACGAGTGCATCAAATATTTTTAGTGCCCTTTTCATTTTGTCAACAAAGATAATCAGTGCATTTTAGTATCAGTATTTAATATCGCCTTTTTGGACATTAAAGTGCCCTTTTAGGGTGTGATAGGTCAGTCAAAATTGGATCCGGAGTTGCCTCAGCTTAACATGGATGGATACATAGTTAGAGGTAACTCTGAGATAACTGATCGCAAAATGAACTCCTTCTAGGTCTAACAGCAGTTGAGGTCAACTTCCCACTACAGGACCAGGCTTTTTGGCCTTTGCCAAATTAGGCCTGGAACAACTGTTCACAAATGGGCTCGTGCCTGTTTGGCCCAACCGAAGATGTCTGACAAGGCCCGAGCCGAATTCTAGCACGGGTCAAATTACTGTGCGTGAATTGCAACTGGTTCCTGAAATGATTGTTTAGTTTTGAGTGCATGATCTATCTGAACTCTAATTAGCACTGGCCAAATTTGAATCGGACCCAATTTGTGCCCAGACCAAATCATCTCCGTGTGATGGCGGCCTAAGAACTATTGAATCACCTTCAACAAATTGATCTTTTGATCATCCAGACATTCATTCTTCCCTTACCTTCTCTCATTATCATCTAAATGAGCGAAAAGTACATTTTTGGCGATGGCCTTCGATAATGCTGCCATGGTTTTATAGTCTTTTGGCACAACCTGAAACATAAAATAAGCGAATAAGATTATTGCTAATAAAAACGTATTTCGTGACCGCTGAAAATTAACAACTAGAATCTCCATCTACATGGCCCATCCTCCATTGGCAGGGATTCAAACACGGTGGCAGGGATTCAAACACGGTGGCATTAAGACTAGACCGGTTGCGCAGCTGCATACATGGACAGCTTAGATGATGTCATTATTAGCCAATCAGATTTCCTGTTTTATCTTAACCTGGGTTTTTCCATTTATAGTTATCCCTAAAATTTGTCTCGGAGATAATACTACAGGCAATTTGATTGGCACGGCAAGTTTTCATGTGGCTGAGTGTCACAATGCCAACAGGGTCAAAATCACTGTCATGGGAAGATGGAAGTGGCCAAGCTATGAATTTTTCTGAATCGTGAACACCTTTAGATCAGCTTATCTAGTATGTCGATAAACTGTCCTTGTCAATGGCTCAGACAGCTCAGATACCACGAGAGAAATATCAACGAAACGGATATGCAGTTTTTTTACCGCGAGTATGGCTGTATATGGTAAAGTGGTGTACTCTTCATGTTTCGTGTCAACGCACAAAATTTCTTCTAAATTCACTAAATTACACTGTAATTCAGAGCAGTCTAATGATGCGGCGCCCGCCGCTAGATTACGACTATAAACATTACGTGATCCCGCGTCGGTCCGGTTTATTCTCGTCGATAAACCTCCAGTCAGACGCTCGCCGCCCTCGACGCCCGAGCCATCATCGGGTGATTAATCCAAAAACGAGTCCGGATGCGCGTATGCGTTTATAGGGATTACCGGAACCCCTGATTCCATTTGTCAGACTATTCATAAATCACGATTACGCATAAAACAACAAAACTAGTCGCTAAGAAGACGAGAGAGCCAGGTTCATTTGTTTACCATTTTGCCGTTCCGTCGGAACGAGTCAGACAAAATATTCAGAACATCGAAACATGCGGAGGGGGGGGGGCGATGGGGGGTTTGAGGGGAATTTCGCCCCCTTTTCGCGCTCACTTATCGGCCATTCATCATTATTAACACACGAGCCGGCCTAAATCATTTACAACGGATAACAAGTTTTCGGTCATCGGCGAATCTAATAACGCGGTCCTCGGAGGAGAGATAAACCAAACGTTGCCGCGTCGATCATCTGATCTATTAGGTATCGAAAAAGTCGAAACTCGTCAAGATTTGAAATACGAATAACGTTTACGACATGGTCGTAAAGATCGGAGTCAAATCGGCGCTGATGTCCATACTAGCCGACATTTTGAAAGAATTAGCTGCATTTTCATAGAAGAATGGGGCGGGCCCGTTTAATTACTTTAAACCGTAGACAAAAGAGTTCTGCCAGGTTTGAATCGGTTTCTTCTTCCAACTGCCTGATAAACTCGAAGCTTAAAGTTAATCTCGATGAATTAAACAAGGCCGTGGGTACTGAAATGATGGATGAATCGTCAAACCTAAATAACAATGGCAATATACGTGCGAAGACCAGGGCTGCTTTACCTCTGAAACATGATATCACAAAAAAATTTAATTTTTCATTGAAATATGACAGAAAATGATGAAATTAATCAGTAATGGGTAAGACCCTCAGTAAGATCTTCCATATTATAATTTTCTGTATGCATCAAACAAATCAAATCGGTATTTCTCGTTAAAAAAAAGAGTAACAAATACTGATAATCAAGAACAGTTGGCAGCTGTGCATTCGGCAATATATACCGGTATGCGAAGATCACTCCATAAGGTCGGTTAGTTTCGAAGCGAACAGATTGCTTGTGGCTTTCAATATCAAGAAAAACATTAGCTTTAAATGACCGCAAAGATGACAGCGAGGCGTACAACAGCGTAAGGCGCGGGAAGTTTTAACAAGGTTTCTCCGCAGTCAACGGGTTTTGATTAATGAGTGTTAAATACTAATCCACCGAAATCGTATTCGCTAATTACAAATAACAATTAAACGTTCCCCGACCCGGATGAAAAAAAAATTCGCCTAGCTCGAAATAGACAATAGATACGTGATCATCTAAAGGAGACAATGGAAGACGGTCCACGGACTTTCTAAGAAAACCGGAAGGATTAAGCTCGCGAGAGAAAACACGACCAAAGGACGCGCAGAATCATAAAGTAGAGGACGTCAGACGCGGTATTGTCGTCTACCGCATAAATGTACGGTGGGGAAAAAAAATATGCTAAACCTGATTTCGCGCGATGACGACCACGACGAGAACCAGATTTAAATTCGTTAAGACCATTGTTTCCAGTCTACGCAAAACTGTTGATGCCTCCGCAACATCAAAGCTTAAGCTATACTACGTGAAATGCTGAAAAATGACCTACATCATCGAATAAGGCACTGACCACTTTAAGTCTACGAACAACATATACCTGGTAATTGGGCATATAGCCTATAATTCAAAATTTCATTTTGTGACCATTGTCTGATTTTCCATACCTTTTCCACTAGCCACAGAGAATAAAACAAAATTTCCATATCTTTTCAAGGGTTTGGAAGAAAAGTTGCCATTTTGCAAAACTTTTCAAGACTTCGTAAAAATACTTTCCAAAACCCGTGGGAACATTGAATTACCACTACGTTGTTTCCACAGCAACACGAATTCAATATTCCCAAGTTTTGGGGCATTCACGAAAGTGAATGTACCATCACACTACAGGGATAATGGTGACTGGTCGATAAAGTGATTTTCAAGAAAAATCGCAGTCACGCGCTGGCAAGCAATCGACATCCGCGAACGATGCTACGTGAAGCGTTGAAAAAATTTCCCAAATATTTCCCAGATTCGAGGTAGGCTAAATCTATCTCGAGTTCCCAAATATTTCAAAACTGTAAAATACTTTTTTTTGTTGAAAAGGTATTCCTGATTTCCACGGTACCGCTGCTATAAGCTGAATGTACGAAATCAAAATCAATTTTACAACTACAACAAAATATCAATCACGCATCTATTCAACAGATTACCTCCGGTGGTTTCCAGTCGTCGGGTAGTTCCATCGGAAACTGTTTCCTAAAATCCAAATCCATGCCGCTCACTCGCCAGTGGTTGTTGTCGTTACAGTTAGATGGTTGACGGATTGACAAGAGACTGTTCTATGCACATTCACCGATCGACTGACTGACTGACTGACTGTAACCGCTGTTGCTATATTAGTAAACGCTGTCGTCTCAGACGAATCGACCAATCACAATCGACGTTTCTCTCGCGCATAAAACGTTTACACGCCAGAGAAAAATCTTTATTTCCATAAAGCCTCTAAAATTCGCGCATGAATTCGAACAGGAGATATCTAGTCGTATTTCTGGGCGGCATTGTCGCTTTAGGATGTTCAAATTCGGAGATAATTCATAGCAACCCAAGAGAACTAATAACAAGAAAACTGATTTGAAAGTTTATCAACGCCTTAAAAAACGCATCGTCGACAAAGAATAATAAAATATAGAATTATAGACTGGTTGCCAGTCAATTCAATTCAAATATCGATACATTAAAATCCAAAATAACTTTATTGACCCTCAATATCATACAATCTATATTATATTATTCATTGTCGATAACATTAGATCATATAAGTGTCATTTTTCGAGGCACCGATAAAACTTTCGAGTTAGTTTTCTCGTTTTGAATTCGAATCGATAAGATCTTTTCTAAATTACGGGCAAGCCAATATAACCCGCTAAGTCTATTCGAACCCATTCGCTCAGTCTCTCCGATGATTCCATTTAAGTCTCGCGAATAAAATAAAATAAATTTCGAGCCTTCGTGTCTGTAGCCGACAATTACTTCGACTAAGAGGCGGCGTTAAAAGTTGTTTACGAGTTTTATTAAAAGACATCGATAACGGGCAAGTTTTAAAGCCTTTCGCGAGCATAAAATAACTTTAATAATATTCACGGAAGTTTTAAAGGCATTAGCAAACATAAAAAAAACTTTACAACGCCAGTTATATTCCCCAATAAATTCGCAGTGCGGTCGGGGACATTTTAACTCGGCAATCAAGAGTACCGATTTCAGCCTCGGCGTAACAGCGGAGCCTAAATTGAATAGCCAAGCCCTTTAGCGGTATGATTAGCATTGCAGATGAAATTGTCCCTCGAATAACGGTGATGTTATATCTCCAGGTGGGTACATCTGATCGTTACATCGTCCGCCGATGCTTTCAATGTCCGAATATCCTAAAGCATTTGTAATTGCTCGTAGGAATTTCGAACAACTATTGTTAACCCGTTCGGCGCGTCTCTACACCCCGGTGCCGTGTAGAAATCAGTGATGGACTTAGTTAAGACACCGCATCACGCAGTTCCAAATTCGCAATAATTCGGGATCAAATTTTTCGAACTGTTCGAAACTCGGTCTGGCATCGGATTACAATAAGGTTTGTAGCTTGAAGATGCATAGGACCGGAACCCAAAAAGTGTAGAAGAGGTCCCTGATATATGTTGTCATAATTCGGCAAATGGGATAGGTAACGAATTTTGGTTATATGAATGAAATGAAATCCATTTGTCCTGAGAGACAGATTGACAATGAGATAAGGGATTCCCTGGACTTCTTTGCTTGGAGTTACGGTACCAAACACAGTTGGGGATTCCCTTCGATATTATCGGCTCGGATGTACCGGCATACCTGCGCTGGGATACCCCTACCTTCTAAGGTTTGATTATTCCAAAGGTTAGGTCGGGTATTTTGGGCGAAAACCACTTCAATGCGTAGCTAAGATACTGGCTTATGAGCCATAATCAGAATTTCCCCTGAATTTAGGCGCTTATATCATGTGAACTAAACGTTTGAATTTCTTTTTACTATAGGATAAAGAAGATTTTGGAATAGTGGTCTGAGCTCTCCCAGGTCACATGGTGACGTAACGCTCAGTTGGAGCCAGAAAAAAAACGATAAAGAAAAACAAGCCGAAGATTTGCTATAGGCGAATAATCAACAAACAAATAGATTATTAATCAACTCTTAATTAAGGAGCGCGACGAAAACAATTACGGTTTATTAATTGTTGATCAAAGACTTGAACGAGGCGTTCAATATTGCGGTTCATTACGTAATAACATCAATTAATAAACCTGCTGTAAGTAATTGTGAATTACCGAACTGATTCTCAATACGGCAAAAAAGTCTTCGAGAAAGAACTCATTCGCGCTGAATTTCTCTGAGCCAAAAAACAAAAAGATAAGGCTGCGGCCGAATGGAGTTCTGAATCTAATTATCTATCTACTACGCATTGTTGATTGGGAATCAGGAATCCTGACTTGGCAACGCTTGCAATAACCTTAAATATGAAGGCTCTACAAATATGGCTGTGACGGCCATCTTCGATTACTTTTTATGCCTAACCTAAATACCAAGTTAAAAGAAGATCAGTCAAAAATATTGAGCGGGAATAAAGTCCATGCCTATCTTGCACACAAATATGCCTATGGCGGCCATCTTGGATGACCAACATATGTTTAAAACAAAAGGGCTCATCCACCGTCTACCTCTAACATAAATACCAAGTTAAAAGAAGATCATTCAAAAACTATGGTAAGTAGATCGGGAACAAGTGCCGTGCCTATCTCATACACAAATATGCCTATGGTGGCCATCTTGGATGATATACATAGGTCAAATCAATAGGGCCCACCCTCCGCCCAGCCATAATCCACACACCAAGTTATGAAGAACTTGGTTCAAAACTGTAGACCATAGAATGGGAACAAACTCCTCCAGGATGTCTGTCAGCCATTATTGCCCCTTAGGATCTGATGGCCATGGGGTAAAAAAAAGTTTTCATCTAATCATCTAATCATTCAACTAATCTGAATTCATAATCATCAAATATTGATATCAGAAAAACTCTGAATGAGTTATTTCAATTCTTTCATTTTGTGCTGGGTATCATAAACGCACTACAGCAGTTCTGAGTGCCCGTACAACACTTATTGATAACTAACGAAATCTACGAAGTATTCGGTGAATATTCATCACCGCTGTTTTCTTCCCGTAAGCAACCACAGAGAAATTGCATACAATAAATGCAAAAATATTCAATAACAGAAACAGGCAAAAGACACGGTATTAACTTCCGAGTTCGGTAAACACCAAAAGCTTCGCAATAACGCACATTGACACATGATCGAGTACTAACTTCAAATTCATCTCATTTTGAATTTTATGATTGGAAAATAATATTCTTCAACCCGGTTTTATCTAATAGTTTAGTTTTGTAATCTTAAGTCAAATACGCACATAGCAACAATAATAAAAGTATAAGATTGTCAGTGATTCATTTGCGCGTCAGATTAAAAGCCGTTGCAAAATTAGTTACTCGAAGCGACCGTGGACTCTAAAAACGAATCAGATGCTGCTAAGTGTATTACTAATTATGTTCAGCCATTTCAATTGTCATCCGCACTGTAGGGAAAGTGCGGAAAGAATCTAAAGACTGATTAATAAAAAAATATGATCTAGAGAAACTGACTATTGGATCTTACGACGCGCGAGGGAGGATTTTAAAAGCCGGTCCTTTCACTTTAGACATCTGGGAGACAAGATTCACCCGTAAATAGCAACAAAGATCATTTTAGCTGCGCGTCAGACTATTTATTGCCATTCAGTTCGTGACAATCAAGAACTCATTCACCTCCGCAAATTAATCGGCGTAATATCAAGAACGAAAATATCGGATCGGCGTTCGAAAAATACTCGAAGGCAATCGCCTCTTCAAAACGAAAGTTGAAATTTACACGCATCAAAAACATTTTTTTTTTTTCAATCATTATCAAAGACCGTCGTGAAGTGTAATTTTCAATTTGCTGGTCGAATTTTTTCTTCGCGATCGAGATAGTCGATCATTCGATGCCGTTATGAAAATCCATTTGACGATCAATTAGCGCCGACCTGACGGTGGTAAGAATGACCCGAGGCGCCTTCATCGTCGTCGTCATCGTCATCGGCAAGTTCGGGTTCGTACTTAATTAGACGACGGAAAGAACACGTTATTAACAACAACGAAACGTGTGCGGATGAAACTCAAAAACACCTGTTTGAGGATGAAAAACAGATCCGCGATTCACTGATCTTAACTCATTCTACATCGTGGCCACTTTCCGCCGATTTACAAATCCCCGCAGTTTTCCGTGATATTTTCTGGATTATTCTTATTCACGGTGGCAACTTAACGCCCATTTCGAAATCCCCTGAGTTTTCTCTGATGTTTATACAGATTTTTCTTATTCACCGAGGCCCATTTACCCCTTTGACTTATCCCTGATTTTCCATGTGATTAAACTAAGTTCCCTGAATAATTAAGAAAAATTTCTAGGTTTAAAATGTCAGAATTCAGTCATCTTTCACGAGGTCAATGGCATTGTCCGAAGTTATCCGGGTTGTTTGTAAAATTCCCCGAATTTTCCCATACTTCTTCTCGAATTCTTTCGCAACCGAAGAAAAAAAATTACAAGGAAAATCCATCCATTTTTTTGAGGGGGCAGTGAAATGGTCGTTCGGCGAGTTACTCCTCTCGAATGATAGACAGTGGAATAACACGCGACTGTCAGCGGAAAATGATGGTTGCAATCAAATGATGTCTGTCGTTTTTAAAAAGCGATGACATTACAAAGGTGGGGCTAGAACAAGCGCACTTCAGTTTGATTCTCATCGGTGACACTCGACTGAAAATAGCATATCAATCTGCAGCTGGCTGGACGCATAACCCATCAAGACAGACCAGACTTAGCCGGTATCCGTAATCGTTGTTTCTCTTTATCAGGGATGAAAACGGCCCATATTGAAAAAGTCGGAAAATTTTTTCAAAAAAAAAAAGAATTTTTTGGGGAACAAAAATCAGTAACTTTTAGCCAAAAAACTTATTTCCTTTTGGTCAAAATGTTAATAGTTTGGGCCTGAATTAGAGCCGCTTTTTGAATGAGACGCCATATTGGTTTCTCCGACTCCACAGTTCTGCTAACAACTGCCGAAAACCATCTTAAGGAGGACTCCTAACTACAGAGCGCTCCGATGTGACGCCCGCGATTTAGGTGATTAAAGCAATTGAGATGATTTACACTGTTCTCAGGAATAAAGAAAGGTTAGAAAAGGTCGGAAATCCGTCTATGGTCGGAAGATTTTCATCCCTGCTTTATCGTAAATGTACTAGAAATAATTCTGATTTGGAATATTTTGATATTTTTGAACATCGTTAAAACTCTATACCTAGACACCTAGCTCCTGGACTATCTAGTTACTACTCTCGAATAGAATTTGTAGTCAGGTATGCCTTAGATGTTCATTCATTGCTTTATCACCGTCTACACTTCACATGGTGTTCCTTTAAGACCTCACCCTTCCTAGATACATTTTAATTAGAAATTGACAAAGATAACCAATCAATCTATCGAATTTATCGCGCCACCTTCTGATTTTCGTAACTAGGTGCGAAAAGCCACTGAGGAGTCAACCCAAGCTCACAGTTCCGTTGAACTGGGTTAAGATCTATTTTTCTAATAAAGTCATCATTAGCCGGGTGTAGAGGGACATTATCGTACAACGCACACAGGTGATTGGACGATGGTTGCCGCACCGTATCTCCTAGGCAACAAGATCATTTCTTACATCGCCTGGGCATAATCCGTACGGCAACGACTACAATCCATGATTGACGAGACAGCGCTGACATCTATCAGATTTCGAATGAACTACAGATGACAGTCAAGTCACTTAAGATCGTTTACCGAAACCATTCGTCCGTCCACAGGAATTCGAACCTAATGGCATCGCAACTCGCCATGGTACGAAACCCTGTCACACTAGCCGGAGTGCGCAGCTTAGATGATGACATTATTAGCCAATCAGAAATCTCGTAGAGGAGCCGTGTTAACCTGGTATGGAATAAATACAATGAGACAAGTAATGCTCTATAGGTTAACTATTTTATTTGATGCACGAGCTTTGGCTATTAATGAATAGTAGCTTCATCCAGTTAATGGGTCCCATTCACTCGATGAAAATAGTGAACCCATAAAAGTACTACTCATCTCGTTGTATTCATCTTACCAGAAATCGAATTCTATTTTAGCTTGGCCTATTCCATTTTCTGATTTGCACTGCGCATTTGAGCGTTCAAGCTGATCAGGCAGGATTTTGTGCTGTGGCTTAGGGATAATAGGTCAAGGCACAGCAGTTGAATCATGGGTTGATAGCATTGCGTACGTTCATGTCAATAAATGATTACCTTTTTAACGTATGAAGCTGCATCTTCTTCGGTATAAACCTCAGCACTGACGGCGCCGCGACGGATTCGTTTTTTCGGGCCGGGCTGCGGCGGGGTCGGCGACACGTCTTCATCCCTTTCGTCACTAGGGGGCGTGGAAGATTTCTTCTGGGCAGCTGCAGCTTCTTCCTAGAAGAAATAAGAAGAAAAGAAAATGATTAAATATTTCTCCAGAACTGAGATATTCAAAACGGATACGAGTACCGTGAAATGGGGTACCAGCACACCGTTATTGTGGCAAGTGAGGATTATGCCAGGCTCGCTTGTGGTTACTGCACTTCTATCTCTTCTACATTTCAATAGAATTTGTATCGACTTTTCTCATTAGTCAATTTTCAGTAAACTATACCATACACTTACTCAACGGGAGCATCAATCTTATATCTAGTACATCTAAGTAATGACTTGTTCGGCAACACTTCCATTAAGGAGCCTTAAAGTCCTGTTCAAAGTTCATTGAAAATGAACTAATTTTCACTATGTAACTGTACTTTGTCAAGCCATCTGCGGCCGGTTTTACAGACCGGCATCAACTTTAACTCTATTGAAATGGATTAAGTTAGCCAGCTGGTTAAAGTTAATACCAGTCTATAAATCCACCCCCAGGTGTCTGTAACCCTTGGATAGTCATTTTTCAGTTTCTTCATTGGACAGGAGTTGAGCCTGATGGCTCTGAACCCAGTAAAAAAACCAGCCCAAAGGCCCATACTCCTATTCCTAACGATTGAAATCTGGTTTGAACAAGACATGTTATGAACCCCTGCCCTTGTAGACAATGCCGTTGTTCTTGTTCTTCTTTCATAGCAACATCTGTAAACATCATTGTAACGGCTTTAATGGTGTAGAACAATCATTAGTATAGAGAACTACTGGTAGATGGCGTATTAGGCACCATACTTCAGTATGAACGATATCGATTGAATACAATCACCTTCGAGAGATCACCTGCTATATGAAAAAAAAAACACCAGTCAACAACAAGGTCTGCTACAAAAAAAATAACACCGCGCGCTATTCAACACAATCCATCTGACTCCCACACGCGATCACTAAACACTGTGAGATCCGATTTCTGCAGGTAACGTTCGGTGAAAAATATCGAACTCTGACATTAAAATGACACCTCGTGGCAACACAACTAAATATCAACTTTGCAACTGAGGACGAAAAAAGCAAAACAACCACCCCTGAATTGTTAATCCATTTCGAAAAAATACACCCATGAAGAATACGTTTTTTTTTTCTTTGTTTCTTTTTAAAGCCGAGGATTATCATAGCCGCAGTAATGAAACAGTGTAAAATGTCGATCAGTACCCAGGCCTGGTTTCTACAGGGTGAACGGAAAATAATAATAAAATCGGAAAATATGGCCAAGGAAAAAATGGCCAGGAAAAAAATGGCCAAGGTATTATCAATTAAATATGAATTTAGTCAGCCATGGTTAAAGATAATGCGAGTCAATCAAATCAGCCCCTGGCAGGAACATATATATGACATGACCAAAAAAAAAAGTTTTGAATCTCTCAAAGACAAATCTTAGTTTTTCATATTTGGTTAAGCACCTAAATTATGTAGAATAGGTCTTAAATCTATATCTATACGTAACTATAAGATTTTTGGTTCCGCGAAAAAACGGCTAACAATATGACTTAGAATGTCAATTGGCTTTACCGACAACATTTTCCAAGAAAGACCGTTATATGATCGTTGTCAAGAAATTGGCCGGACAGGGACCTTAGAAATGTTCACATACACATATAGAGCATTATAGGCCTAAGACGAAGTTGTTGACTGAAAGCTGCATGTTGCTATGTCCCCCCCACAGTTGACATAAGTCTGTTAACTAGTCATTTACACGTTAAATACCCGCAAGCGGCAGATATCCAGCATCATTTCCTATTCATACGTTCCCGAGCGCTATTGACGACGCGATCCGATCAATAAACGATCAATAACGATTGACTATTGACATAGGTTAATCAATAGCGATTGATAATACGTGGGGCGACGTAAATCGAGATGCACTTATGTAACTCATACACGCGAACGAGCGCGCTTCGCATGAATGGGAGGAATATTGTTATGAGACACTTTCTTTTCTTTTCAGCTCGGCGCGCGCCCATTAAACGCTCATTTGAAGAGTCAATGAGACATGAAAATCAGCAATCAAGCATCGTAATCCCTCGGTAAGCGTTTGAACCTGTGATGGCATAGAATTGTGTCCTTGACGAGGATCACCTCATTACTCGTGACTGACGAGTTTGAAGATCACGACGTCCCATCCAGTTACCAGTTGCGCAGTCAAAATTCCGTACGCAGATATGAAATGAAACGCTTCGAATTCCTATGTAAACTCATAATGAAAATAACTAATTTTGTAAGATTTATTGTAAGGTGAAAATAAATGTCATTATTATCATTATTATCCTATCATATCTGCAGATACCCCAATACATTTTCTCTTAACAAAAACTCGTAATGGAAATAACTTATTATGTAAGATTTATAGTAAGATGAAAATAGATATCATTATTATCATGATCAACATATCTGCAGATACCTAAATACATTTTCTCTTAACACAAACATATCCTCTTAATGTATGTTTGCTTTCATGATAATGTTAATGTAACCTTAGTTGATCTGTGAGAAAAACAAGTTCAGGCGAAGCTGGACATTGCCGTGGTTCAACGTACTGTCAAGGACAGAATAACAACGACGTAAATGAGCAAGACCAGTAATCTTAATTATAGAAGATCTAGAAGGGAGAGTCTTACACGAGTCCAGGCAAGTGGAAATACCAGGCACTGTAGCTTATGTTGAGGAGGTCACTCCTGCCTCCACTACTTATGGTAAGATGCGAGAGCAGTTATACTGCACCTAGGAGCGATCATTCTGTCAGAACTGGAACTGACTGAGCACGGTGGATAAGTCAGGGAAACAAATCAAGTCGATATCAGCCAGTACGGCCCAAAGGGAGAAACTTTCTCTTGTGGCATGATGCGCTACATTGAACGAGAATGCAGCAGACGCGAGACCATCGGGCAGTACAGAAGAAAAAATAACGAAAGTGCAGCCCACAGGGTACTGCACAAAATGCAGAAGAGAATGACACAAGACAGCCAGGAACAAGATAGAAGATACAAGACAGCCAAACAGACAGCAATGAGAGAAAGGACACAAGACAGCCAGACAGACAGCAACAAGAGAGAAGACAAAAGACAACCAGACAGACAGCAACGAGAGAGAAGATACAAGACAGCCAGGAATGAGAAAAAAGACAGAAGACAGCCAGCAACTAGGGAGAAGACACAAGACAGCCAGCAATAGGGAGAAGCAGGCAGGAACGAGAGCGAAGTAGACAGTCTATCGCGAACAGAGACGGTACTGGGAGAAAAAGCATTTGTTCATGAGAAAGAAACTGGTAATTGCTTCGAGCACGCACACGCTGTTATTGACACACTTACAACGACCAAATGAATCGATTTCATTTTCCATGATTTAACGACGATTCAATAACAACCGAACGAGATATAACACGTATCGGGGAGATAAGTTGCTAGGCGACGTCAGGTAACGGGGACACTGCATGACTACGCGTTATTATGACAATCGATCAACAATATCGCACCCCGGTGATCCCCGCCCGCCATGATAATCAAAATTTTTGCTTATCGACGAGTGTTGGTGACAAGTCAAGAAGGCGACGCCTAGGTTCACGCGAGATAAACATGCCATTCCAATAACACGCGTGTTAATTTAACTGAAATCCCAGGAGAACATGGCACTAATGCGTGGACAGAATGACGACATAATTCACACTTCTTCAATCAGGTAAACCACTACCAACTCGAAATGGCAGGTGAACTTCAGATCAGAATAAGTGATGTCAGAATACTTTGACTTCTACGCACGATCATCATCGAATGTGTGGTAAACATTCCTCATCGTCCCTGGACAATATAGCCGCGATCACACGAGCATTTTTGGCCCGGACAAATTTAGTGACCAACAGACTCGGGCCAAATTTTAGCACCAGACAAATGATTGCGTTTGAATTGCAACTGGTAACGGAAATGATCCACTCCGCTTGGTTTGAGCTTTGTTTAGTTTTGAGTGAATGGTTTGCGCGTGAATGCGCTCTCTAATTAGGCATGGGCCAAATTTGGCCCGAGCCTGATCCGTGCCAATTTGGCCCAGGCCAAATCATGTCCGCGTGATCGCGGCTTATGTATTGCTTCGTGTAAGCATGGACTCTACATGGTGTAAAGGACGAACGATACTTTGAGCACTGAGGAAGTATCTTCTCCTTCAGCATGGATTGAACGCGATGGCATTGACACTCGCCACGGTATAAAACCCAACCACACTAGCCCAAGTGCTCGGCTTAAAAGATGAAGTCATTATCAGCCAATCTGAAATCACGTTTTATTTTAGCCCACGTTATTCCATTTATAGTTGCCAGAGAAACAGGAAATCTGAATATGGCGTTCGAACGCTGCATGCATATCCGCCCACACTCGGTGCGGGGTTCCATGTCATAAGCCGAGTCTAGCGATACCAACAGGTTACGTATCCTTGCCGAGGGAGGATGAAGAAAGGCAGGCGCCGCGCCGAGCGTACGAGGAAGTTTCGTGCCGCACGATTCACTCTAATCAGGTTCAGAGGTTACTCCGTATCGCCGGAGCCTCGGAGCTATTCACGCGTTCACCGGGTTTATTTAGTCGGGAAAAATTCTCATCACATTTTGATAAATGTTTCATCACTATTAATAGCATAGTAGCAATTACACCTAAGCCTTCGATGATAACGTAAAACCATCACAATTATTAGAAAATGTCTACGATAAAAGTTTGTAAGTTGTCAGATTTGCGGAAGGGGTAGGGGAAAAAGATGTACGTTTGCATCTGTCGCGCTCTTTGCCCCCGAGAGAGACGAGAATTTAAATCGCACGTTGCCATGACAATATGAACAATTAAATTCTAAATCAAATTCAGAAAACAACGATGATCCCGCATTAATGAAATTTCAATTCTCGGCGAGTCGAGGAGGGGGTGATGTACGCGGCGTCGCTTCGATATAGTTTATCAACGCTTTCACGAAATCTTCAGTACTACGATGAAAAACAAACGCATTTCAAAAGCTGACAATTACGAGCTGGAATACAGACAGATTTGCTGACGTCCCAGTCTCCTACGGGGCATTTGAGTAGGTTCAAGGTGTTTATTTCTCACGGGCAAAACATTTTAGCCATGATCACACGGAGACGATTTGGTGCAGGTCGAATTGGCCCGAACCAGACCGGAGCCAGTGCCTAATTTGAGAGCGTGTTCACACGTAGACCACTCACTAATTACTAAACAATGCTTTAACGAAGCGAAGTAAATCACTTCCAGAACCAGTAACCGTTCTCATGCAATAATTTGACCCACGCTAGCATTTGACACAGGCCTGGTCCATCATTTTTGATGGGCACGGGTCAAACAGGCACGCAGTCCATTTGGCACCCTCGCGAATGGTTGGTCCAATCTGTTAGGGCCAAAAACGTTCGTGTGATTGCGGCTTAATTCAATAGCTGAAAAATAGCAGAATTGGAATACAGATTTGTAGATGTCCCAGGCATCACCTGGGCATTCAAGAAGGTCTGCGTAGCTATGTTTACATGTCGCGGCGAATACTACGCCAAGATTTGAACCCAGGAACCCTGGAATGCGAACAACAAATTTCATATGCCTCTAGGCGGCTGGCTACGAAGCCTGCAACGGTGACCGAAAAACCGTATGAGATTTCTTACATCTGCATTTGAATCGATGCTCGCGAAATCCGATTAATAAATCTCTATAGAAACACTGAGCCGAAGAACAATTCGTATTCAATGTTCTATGAATGTTTAATTCTGACGGGCGCTGATCCTGAATGTTGTCCGGGATAACACTTGTTCTAGCAAATGCCACTCGTACTCAAGCGCAATATTCCTATGCATAATCACGGACTCCTCGTTTGAAAGTCCACGGTATAATCGAAAAATATCAAGATTTAGACACGATGATATTCTACATCTTAGAAGTAAATCTTGATGGGCATGTCCGCCGGTCATAGAAGTGGGTCGACAATCATTTTGCCCGGCTTTAAGAAAGTGACAAATGCGTAATAGTCGATCCACGAACGAACTTAATTACGTCGCGAATCGTTGATCAATATTGTTTCGTAAATTAATTATTAATTCAGAAAACTAATTACGCCCGGGAGAAAATTGCATTTCGTAACGATTTCGTAAATATCGCCCCACAGAGTCTGCTCGTTGTAATCCGATCGTTCTGGGATAATTTCGGTCCCCAATCGAGTTCAATGTTGGTTTTGAATACATTGCGGCATTACGCTCTGCTGACTCCAGAGAGTTGCCAAAATTGGCAAAGTGCTATCAGTAACAAGTTGAATTTTTTCGGTAAAATTTCATTGAGATATGAAAGTAAATGTTCGGGACCCAGTTGCTCAACGGTTGGTTAAGTGTTAACCAGTGGCTAGTTGACATAGTGACAAATAAAGATTCATTGTTTCTATGGTATTTATCCACCGGTTATCTTTAACCAACTTTTGGGCAACTAGTCTCAGATTATCAATAATCAACAGCAAGACTCTCAGTAACATCTTTCACATTTCTGTACGCATCCAACAAATAATGACGTCGACATTTTTAGGGATAAAATAGTAAGAAAATACTGAACATCAGCAACATCGGCTGGCTGGCAGCTTGCAACGGGAAGAAGGAGAGATCAAATGAGAAAGAAAAGAATCATCGTCCGATCAATTTCTTTAATCGTGCGTATATCCTCAGGTAGGTCTTACGCGCGTGTCGTCTCAGGAAACATCGCAGAAATCACTGCGTAACCAATAGCTCGGACAACACGACGACTCTTCAGGATAGTAATCCATCATTTAGTACCCGGTTGTATATCTATACAACAACGATGTCTCATAGAAAAGACGATGTCGTCGACAGTGACAAAGTGCTTGAATATTTACCAGATATCCGCGACAATTGATGAATTGCATGAAACTCCCGACGTGATCTGATCGAAATAGCTTTTTGATTGCGCTTGTTTTAAAAGCCTAGATGCGATGATTCGCTCTATTAGCAGCGGCTCTGGGGCCAATTGCTCAAAAGTTGCTTGACCAGTTAAAAGGTTGAGTTATTCGGTGGACAAACAACATTGTTAACATACAATTTCAATAGTCACCATGACATTTATCTGATGCTATCTATTAGATCCAAATAAACCTTTAATTATAAGCTGCGAACACATAAGTGTTTTTGGCCCGCACCAAATTTGGTTGGGAACAACTGTTCACACGGGTGCCAAATGTAGGCCCGTGCCTGTTTGGCCAGGGCCAAATTCAGCTCGACCAAAAACCGCGGACGAGGCCCCATCCAAATTTTAACACAGGACAAATGATTGCGTTTGAATTCAACTGGTTCAGGAAATGACTCACTTCGTTTTGAGCATTGTTTAGTATGGAAGAGTGGTTTATATGTGAACGCGATCCCTAATTAGGCTTGGGCCAAATTTGACTCAGGCCCGATCCGTGCCAATTTGGCCCGAGCCAAATAGTCGCCAGGTGATCGTGGCTATAGTCTAATAAACTGTTCAACTTGCATGGTTATTTACCAAGTGAAAAATAAATTACAACATATAAAACATTTCATAACTTTAATCTTGAAACTTACGACGGACGACATGATAATCAAAGAGTTGACTACAGGAGAAACTAAACATCCATGACGCGATATTCCCTCGGCCTGTACGAACTTGCAAAGAAAGTAATCCGCGAAATTGAGATACTTCCTGGTAAACAGCAACCCACTGAACGGTGTAAATGGAGTGAGAAGGAAAGGAGAGGCATAGAGAGATAGAAGGTTCTAACACGATCAGCTGTTTTAATCATTAGTCTTCAGCGCTAATTGCTAGTACCCCACGCACAGAACACGCTACTGCTAAACTTATTTTTATCTTCTTGATAAGATTTTCAATCAGACATTTTCCGAGTGATCTGAATTTATTACTAATGCATTTACGCCCGTTCTTCACATGGCGAGGTATCCTGATAATTTGTTTTTTAAACGCAAAATATGTTAATGTCGCATTTGACTCTCATGCACCAACCACACCACACCACTGCAGGACAAGAGCTTAAATCATGACGGACTTTGAAATCTTAACCGCGGC